>NC_057797.1:519608440-519910698 GCF_018294505.1 Triticum aestivum | reverse complement strand
GCGAGGCGGCTCGGCCCGGAACGCGGAGGCGGGGGCCGGCCTCGGGCCGAACGGGCCGGCGGCTGGGAGGCGGCGGGGATGTGGTCCGCCCGCCACGTGGCGGCGCCTGGCTGGCTGCGGCGATGCGTCCGGTCGGATCGGACGTGTCCGGCCGGCGCGGTGGACCTTTTTTTTAGACTAGGGTTTCGACGGGGAAGAAGATCCGAACTTGGAGGGGGCTATATATAGGCATAAGTGGAGCTAGGAGAGTCCAAATGAGGTGCGGTTTTCGGCCACGCGATCGTGATCGAACGCTCTAGGACATGGAGCAGAGTTTGGTGGGTTTTGAGCCAAATTAGAGTGGTGTTGGGCTGCAACACACACGAGGCCTTTTCGGTCCCTTGGTTAACCGTTGGAGTATCAAACGAAGTCCAAATGATACGAAACTTGACAGGCGGTCTACCGGTAGTAAACCAAGGCCGCATGGCAAGTCTCGGTCCAATCCGGAAATGTTTAAACCCCACACACGAAAGAAAGCTAGAAATGGCCACCGGAGGAGAACGAAGCGCCGGAATGCAAAACGGACAACGGGGAAAATGCTCAAATGCATGAGATGAACACGTATGCGAATGCAATGCACATGATGACATGAAATGAGATGTATGAAAACGAAAACAACACACGGAGACAAAGACCCGAACCCGAGAAATAAATATAACTTAACGCCGGAAACGGCAAGAGTTGGAGTACAAATAGGGAAAGTTACATCCGGGTTGTTACAACGATGCCGGAGAAGAAGAGGCCCGGAACCCGCCGTTCACCGGACATTGGACGGCTACTTCCTCATACGATGTGTACATGGTGGATGCACCAAAGGAGAAGAGCGACGATGACAAAGAAGATCCAGTTGAGGATAAACCTCCTGAGATACAATCGAAACACCGGCGTTAGCGGCGCCGCTCTAAGTCACGCCGCAGTAAAGATAGCAACACCGGCACAGGAGAAGATAACACTCCGGAAGGTGCTGAAGACAACGAAGATCCCGTGGACGTAGCTACCGAACAGGATGAACATGAAGATGGGCAGGTTAGCCTGGTAAATAGGCCACGCATGAGGATTCGGAGGACAGTAATTATCTTCCGCTCTCCGAGGATGAGGCGAGCCTCGGCACCGAGGATTTCATCGTGCCTGAGGAACCTCTTGAGCAGGAGTGCTTCAAGCGCTAGCTAATAGCCACTGCAAGGAGCCTGAAAAAGAAGCAGCAGCAGCTTCAAGCCGACCAAGATCTGCTCAATGATAAATGGACTGGTGTCCTAGCAGCCGAATAATACGGCCTCAAGCGCCCGGCCAAAAGCTACCCGAAGCGCAAATTACTACCTCAGTTCAATGACGAGGCGCCGGAACACATACCACCATCGCGCAATACGGCTGACCGACCACCACGTGGCTGGGACAAATCGGCAACTCAAGCCGAACACCAGCCCGCCCCGCCTCATCGCAAAGGCAGAGGTAAATCAGCTCACGCTCATACATATGACCTTCGACATGACCTGAATAATAAAGCGGGACATACTAGATCGATCTACGGATCGCGAGGACGTGCCCCGACACGCAGGGACGACCATCTGTTCGGACGTGACAAACCTAGTCATGCGCGGGCTGAAAGCCACAGACGGACCCCATCAAAGCTACGTCACGATACGGCCCGATATAGAGGCACTGCACATCCTCATTGCTTCACCGACGAAGTCATGGAACATGAATTCCCAGAAGGGTTCAAATCTGTGAATATAGAATCATATGATGGCACCACAGACCCTGCGGTATGGATCGAAGACTTTATTCTCCACATTCATATGGCCCGCGACGATGACCTTCATGCCATTAAATACCTTCCCCTGAAACTCAAAGGACCAGCACGACACTGGTTGAACAGCCTGGCCGAAAACTCCATCGGCAACTGGGAGGACTTGGAAGAAGCTTTCCTTGATAACTTTCAAGGTACATATGTTCGACCTCCGGACGCCGATGACTTAAGCCATATAGTTCAACAGCCCGAAGAGTCCTCCAGGAAATTCTGGACCAGGTTCCTAACTAAAAAGAACCAGATAGTCGAATGTCCGGATGCCGAAGCCCTAGCGTCCTTTAAACACAGCATCGACAACGAATGGCTCGCCCGCCACCTCGTCCAAGAGAAGCCAAAGTCCATGGCGGCCCTCACAGCACTCATGACCCGTTTTTGTGCGGGCAAGGATAGTTGGCTGGCCCGTAGCAAAAACAATGCAAGCGACGCCGGCACCCATGAAGCTAAAAATAGCAACGACAAGTCTCGACGTAATAGGTAGAAGCGTCGAAATAACAATGACAACACCGAGGATACGGCGGTCAATGTCGGATTCAGTGGCTCTAAGCCTAGTCAGCGGAAGATGTCGTTCAAAAAGAACAATTTGGGCCCATCTAGGCTGGACCACATACTCGATCATCCGTGCCAGATTCATGGCACCCCAGACAAACCACCCAATCATACCAATAGAGATTGTTGGGTTTTTAAACAGTCCGACAAGTTAAATGGCGAAAACAAGGATAAGGGATCGCAAATCAAAGACGACGATGAGGAGCCCCGGCCGCCGAACACAGGGGGACATAAGAAGTTCCCTCCTTAGGTCAAAACGGTAAACATGATATACGCTACCGATATCCCCAAGAGGGAGCGCAAGCGCATGCTCAGGGACGTCTACGCGATAGAGCTAATCGCCCCAAAATTTAATCCATGGTCGTCATGCCCGATCACTTTCGATCGCTAGGATCATCTGACCAGTATCCGTCATGGCGGTTCACCCACACTGGTCCTGGACCCAATAATTGATGGGTTCCACCTGACGCGAGTCCTGATGTACGGTGGCAGTAGGTTCAACTTGCTCTATCAGGATACCATGCGCAAAATGGGCATTAACCCATCGCGGATCAAGCCCACAAAGACCACCTTTAAAGGAGTCATACCAGGCATAGAGGCCCGCTGCACGGGCTCAATCACACTAGAGGCCCGCTGAAGCTTAAGATGCCCGGACCGCGCGGCGTCATAACAGTCAATGGAAATACGGAACGCTCCCTCTGCACCGAGGAGCACACCGCTGCCTTAGCGGCAGAGGTACATGGTAGCCTTGTCAAGCAGAACCTCAATTCGGTGGTCGATCCCTCAGACACTGTCAAGAGAGTCCGAACCATTCCGCAGAAGGACAACTCGGCTCGTCAGGAGCTCGACTAGCAATTTGGCCTCCGTCCCCGTCCTGACCAAGTGGCGGCCATCGTACCACGCGTACATAATTACGCACTAAAAATACCATGGACCCGGATGGAGGTATAATCAGCTTGTGATCCGCAATACGGCTCGACCGCCCCGGACACTCATACTTTCACTATTTCCCTTTTTCTTTTGTTTTTCCTTTTTTAGGCCTTTCCTGGCGGCTTGGCCATTGATTCTTTTGGAAGGATGAAACACCAAGACAACAAGAAGCATGGACGTACTGGGAAACTCTTAGGTGGTCTCTTTAACGATCCCTTTACCTATCTTTAGGACCCACACGCAGCTCTCTCTTGGTGAAGGCATAGTAAATAGTCTTTCCGCTTATTGCATTACCTGTATAAATGCGCTTTAACACACCAATGAAATTATAATAGAAATAGTTTGTGGCCCAAATTTTCACGGCTCTAGCTTACCACTGGTTCTTCCTTTTTCTTTCTTTTTGCCTTTTCCTTTATGGTAATTCTAACAGATAACACCTGTATACTCAGGTGCGTTTCAATTTGCCAGGGGCTTCATAGCGCCCCACAACATGGCAACAAAAGTCCGAACACTTTTACAGTACAGTTCGGCACCCTAAATTTAGCACTATATGCATTGGCTCTGAATCATGTCTTTTGTCAATAGTTGGATTGCCCGGCTCCTGTGCTTGCTACCTTATGTTCCGCTATATCGGCTAGGGTAGTAAAGGGAGAACTACTGCGATTGTGCCTTGGTTTACCCAAGTGAGCACCTCGGTAGAGAAAGCCGAAAACTGACTGTCATGATGCGGCGAGAGCCGGTCAGCTCTTCGGAGGTCTCAAATCCTTAAAGATTTTTCCCACATTACGTGAGGGATTGGTACTTACCCGATCAAGTGTTTACAGCATCCTAGTCCGGATACTAGGGGTTGTGCATATATTTCTATTGTCAAACTCCTATGGCTAAGTGAGAGTGCTAAAGCCGCATAGTCCGATTTCTTGGTTCGTCGCGCTAAACACCTCCTTCAAGGACCAAACAATTGGATCAAGAGTGTTTAGATTACATCCCGAACACCCCCGTATTTCCTACGTGGGGCAGAAGCCGACGACTGGCCAACTCTCAGATTTCACATAAAACGGCCGCACATGAGGAGAATTTTTTTAAAGCATTATACTACATAAAAGTTTTGTTTCATCCTACAAGGCAAAGACAACATGAATGTATTCATTCAAAGATAATGTCTTGCCCACACTGTGTTGCTACAATGCGAGACCCCTCTAGGACATCTGCAAAATAGCACTCGGGTGTGCGGTGCTCCTTGCCCTCTGGCGGCCCCTTGGTCAGCTCGACGGCGTCCATCTTCGCCCACCACATCTTGCAGTGGGCGAAGGCCATGCATGCACCTTCAATGCATGTCGCTCGCTTGACGACGTCCAGCCGAGGACAAGCGTTCACTAGTCGCTTCACGAGTCCGAAGTAGCTGTCGTGCATAGCTTCGGCTAGCCACAGCCAGATTATCAAATCCTTCATGGCTAGTTCGGCCACCCTATGCAGATCCACCAGTTGTTTCAGCTGATCGGTGAAGGGCACGGGATGCTCTACACAAGATATTGCGACCAGAACAATTTCTCCGTGGAGCTCCCTTCTTCGGCTTGGAAGAACTTTGCGGCCTCGGACACACTGCATGGTAGATCTGCGAAGGCTCCTGGAAAACTCTGAATCCGGGTTAGTAAGAAATACTTCTTCTTCATATATTTGCTTTGCATACTAAACGCTTTACTGATACGTCTCCAACGTATCTATAATTTTTTAGTGTTCCATGCTATATTATATCCTGTTTTGGATATTATTGGGCTTTATTATACACTTTTATATTATTTTTGGGACTAACCTATTAACCAGAGGCCCAGCCCAGAATTGTTATTTTTTGCCTATTTCAAAGTTTCGCAAAAAAAGTATATTAAACGGAGTCCAAACGGAATGAAACCTTCGGGAACGTGATTTTCGGAACGAACATGATCCAGAGGACTTGGACCCTACGTTAGGAAAACCAACCAGGAGGGCACGAGGTAGGGGGCGTGCCTACCCCCCCAGGCGCGCCCTCCACCCTCGTGGAACCCACATTGCTCCACCGACGTACTTCTTCCTCCTATATATACCTATGTACCCCCAAACTACCAGATACGGAGCCAAAACCCTAATTCCACCGCCGTAACTTTCTGTACCCGTGAGATCCCATCTTGGGGCCTTTTCCGGAGCTCCGCCGGAGGGGGCATCGATCACGGAGGGCTTCAACATCAACACCATAGCCTCTCCGATGAAGTGTGAGTAGTTTACTTCAGACCTTCGGGTCCATAGTTATTAGCTAGATGGCTTCTTCTCTCTTTTTGGATCTCAATACAAAGTTCTGCCCCTCTCTTGTGGAGATCTATTCGATGTAATCTTCTTTTGGGTGTGTTTGTTGAGACCGATGAATTGTAGGTTTATGATCAAGTTTATCTATGGACAATATTTGAATCTTCTCTGAATTCTTTTATGTATGATTGGTTATCTTTGCAAGTCTCTTCGAATTATCAGTTTGGTTTGGCCTACTAGATTGATCTTTCTTGCAATGGGAGAAGTGCTTAGCTTTGGGTTCAATCTTGTGGTGTCCTTTCCTAGTGACAGTAGGGCCAGCAAGGCACGTATTGTATTGTTGCCATCGAGGATAACAAGATGGGGTTTATTTCATATTGCATGAGTTTATCCCTCTACATCATGTCATCTTGCTTAAAGCGTTACTCTGTTCTTTTGAACTTAATACTCTAGATGCATGCTGGATAGCGGTCGATGTGTGGAGTAATAGTAGTAGATGCAGGCACGAGTCGGTCTACTTGTCTCGGACGTGATGCCTATATACATGATCATACCTAGATATTCTCAGAACTATGCTCAATTCTGTCAATTCCTCAACAGTAATTTGTTTACCCACCATAATACTTATGCTCTTGAGAGAAGCCACTAGTGAAACCTATGGCCCCGGGTCTATTTTCCATCATATTAATCTTCCGTCAACAAGCTATTTCCTTTTCTGTTTATTTTGCTTTCTTTACTTTGCATCTTTATCATAAAAATACCAAAAATACTATCTTATCATATCTATCAGATCTCACTTTCATAAGTGACCGTGAAGGGATTGACAACCCCTTTATTGCGTTGGTTGCGAGGATTTTATTTGTTTGTGTAGGTGCGAGGGACTCGTGCGTGGCCTCCTACTGGATTGATACCTTGGTTCTCAAAAACCGAGGGAAATACTTACGCTACTTTGCTGCATCACCCTTTCCTCTTCAAGGGAAAACCAACACAGTGCTCAAGAGGTAGCAAGAAGGATTTCTGGCGCCGTTGCCGGGGAGTCTACGCAAAAGTCAACATACCAAGTACCCATCACAAACCCTTATCTCCCGCATTACATTATTTGACATTTGCCTCTCGTTTTCCTCTCCCCCACTTCACCCTTGCCGTTTTATTCGCCCTCTCTCTCCGTCCTCCTTCTCTTTCTCTTTTTGCCTCTTTTTGCCCGTCTCTTGTTTGCTTGTGTGTTAGATTGCTTGCTTGTCACGATGGCTCTACCTAGATTTGGTGATCATCACCTTAAAAGGTTAGAAGAGATCGAAAGCAACGTCAAGAGTTTTATGGTCTTACAATTTGAGCATAATAATTTCTTTTAGAATTTTTGGGGTTCCGGAACTTGCGTTAGCTACAGATTACTACAGACTGTTCTGCTTTTGACAGATTCTATTTTTCATGCGTTGTTTGCTTATTTTGATGAATCTATGGCTAGTAAAATAGTTTATAAACCATAGAGAAGTCGGAATACATTAGGTTTAACACCAATATAAATAAAGAATGAGTTCATTACAGTACCTTGAAGTGGTGTTTTGTTTTCTTTCGCTAACGGAGCTCACGAGATTTTCTACTTTAAGTTTTGTGTTGTGAAGTTTTCAAGTTTTGGGTGAAAGATTTGATGGATTATGGAACAAGGAGTGGCAAGAGCCCAAGCTTGGGGATGCCCCGGAAGGCATCCCCTCTTTTGTCTACTTCCATCGGTAACTTTACTTGGAGCTATATTTTTATTTACCACATGATATGTGTTTTGCTTGGAGCGTCTTGTATTATTTGAGTCTTTATTTGTTAGTTTTCCAGAATCATCCTTGCTGTACACACCTTTTGAGAGAGACACACATGATTCGGGAATTGTTAGAATACTCTATGTGCTTCACTTATATCTTTTGAGTTATATAGTTTTTGCTCTAGTTCTTCACTTATATCTTTTAGGGCACGGTGGTGGATTTGCTTTATAGAAACTATTGTTCTCTCATGCTTCACTTAGATTATTTTGAGAGTCCTACAAAACAGCATGGTAATTTGCTTTAATTATGTTAGGCGTTCCAGATTATTCTTTTTTCTTATGAGTGTGTCGAATACTATGAGAAGTTTGATACTTGATAATTGTTTTGAGATATGGAGATGGTGATATTAGAGTCGTGCTAGTTGAGTAGTTGTGAATCTGAGAAATGCTTGTGTTGAAGTTTGTGATTCCCGTAGCATGCACGTATGATGAACCGTTATGTGAAGAAGTTGGAGCATGAATTATTTATTGATTGTCTTCCTTATGAGTGGCGGTCGGGGACGAGCGATGGTCTTTTTCTACCAATCTATCCCCCTAGGAGCATGCGTGTAGTACTTTGCTTCGATAACTAATAGATTTTTGCAATAAGTATGTGAGTTCTTTATGACTAATGTTGAGTCCATGGATTATACGCACTCTCACCCTTCCACCATTGCTAGCCTCTCTAATACCACACACCTTTCGCCAGTATCATACACCCACCATATACCTTCCTCAAAACAGCCACCATACCTACCTATCATGGCATTTCCATAGCCATTCCGAGATATATTGCCATGCAACTTTCCACCATTCCGTTTACTATGACACGCTCCATCATTGTCATATTGCTTTGCATGATCATGTAGTTGACATTTTAGTTGTGGCAAAGCCACCGTTCATAATTCTTTCGTACAAGTCATTCATGCATCATTGCTATCCCGATATACCACCGAAGGCATTCATATAGAGTCATACTTTGTTCTAGTATCGAGTTGTAATCATTGAGTTATAAATAAATAGAAGTGTGATGATCATCATTCATAGAGTATTGTCCCAAAAAAAAGAAAAAGGCCAAATAAAAAAAGGAAGGCCCATATATATATATATATATATATATATAAAGGGACAATACTACTATCCTTTTTCCACACTTGTGCTTCAAAGTAGCACCATGATCTTCATCATAGAGAGTCTCCTATGTTATCACTTTCATATACTAGTGGGAACTTTTCACTATAGAACTTGGCTTGTATATTCCAATAATGGGCTTCCTCAAAATGCCCTAGGTCTTCGTGAGCAAGCGAGTTGGATGCACACCCACTTAGTTCTTTTTGTTGAGCTTTCATATACTTATAGCTCTAGTGCATCCGTTGCATGACAATTGTGACGCCCTCGATTCAATCGTACACTAATCATACACGCAAATGTGTACGATCAAGATCAAGGACTCACGGGAAGATATCGCAACACAACTCTAGACACAAAATAAAATAATACAAGCTTGATATTACAAGCCAGGGGCCTCGAGGGCTCGAATACATAAGCTCGAATACACAAGAATCAGCGGAAGCAACAATATCTGAGTACAGACATGAGTTAGACAAGTTTGCCTTAAGAAGGCTAGCACAAAAGCAACAACGATTGAAAAGGCAAGGCCTCCTGCCTGGGAGCCTCCTAACTACTCCAAGTCATCAGCGGTCGTCACGTAGTAGTAGACACCCTCGGGGTAGCAGTAGTCTTCAGTGGTGTCGTCTGGCTCCTGGGCTCCGACATCTGGTTGCATCAACCGATAAGAAGAAGAAAGGGGGAAAAGGGAAAGCAAAGAAACCGTGAGTACTCATCCAAAGTACTCGCAAGCAATGATCTACACTACATATGCAACATTATCAAAGGAAGGCGGTATATGTGGACTGGGCTGCAGAAATGCCAGAACAGAGGGGAGAACCTAATCCTATCGAAGACTAGCATCTTCTGGAAACCACCATCTTGCAACAATAGGAGGGAGTAGAGTAGCATAAAGTAAAGTAGTAGTAGTGTTATCAACCTAGGCCAGAGATCCGTTCTCGACTCCCTGCGAGAAAGCAATCCCAGAGCCATACTATCCGGTTATAATCACAATCCAATTCTCATCCCCATCCAATTCTAGTTGTATCGATCGGGATACAACTCCAAGTGTCCGTTACCGTAGGTCAGGCTATCGGTAGATGTTTTCTTCCCTGCAGGGGTGCACCAACTTACCCACCACACTCGATTAACTCCGGCCGGACACACTTTCCTGGGTCATGCCCGGCCTCGGCCAAACAATACGCCGCAACCTGACCTAGGCTTAATAGAGAGGTCAACATGCCGGACTAAACCTATGCCCCCAGGGGTCATGGGCCATCTCCCCAGGAACTCCTGCACGTTGCGTGGGTGGCCGGTGAGCAGACCTAGCTACCTCCTTCAACAAGGCAGGTGCTTACGCAGTCCAACCCGGCGCGCGCCGCTCAGTCGCTGACGTCTATTAAGCTTCAGCTGATGCATACGACGCAGAACGCCCATACTATGCCCACGTGATGGTTAGTGCTATCAGGCCAAAGGCCCCTCGGATCAAATACCCAAATCGTAGTGGATTAGGAACGCGCGGTAACAAGCAGAGACTCACGAAAGATGTGACCCCGTTGCCCCATCTCAAGGTCTTGCGGCAAGGGCTAGGAATGCCCGGCCACGCCTCGTAATTATCTCGCGGGCACCCTCCAAGTCAACCTGACTCCACATCACTCGCAAATATGCTTGCGCGGGTACCCCTCAGGGCCGACCCGTCTTTAGTAACAGGGTTCAGTGAAAAGTCATAGTAACCATAGTAACCGTGTGTCCAAACATCAAAGGGAAAACCCGAGGAATCACCCCCGGTGAATTCCACTCGATGTAATCATCAAGGTGAACGTAAGAGGAACCACCCCCGAGGTTCACACTTGAGGGGTTGCACGACAGAGTCGTATCGGAAGTGGTTAAGGCAGAATCACCCTCGATGACCACAACCGAATAGCTACACTACAGGGTTAACATCAGAAGTGTTGTAGAGGTCTCACCCTCGGCACTCGATAGTAACCTAGTAGTGTCGAGCAACTAAGGGGAAAGTGATGTGCAGTGCCGGGGCCTGGTCTTCGATCTCGTTGATCGGGTCTTCAATGATGAAGCAGGGGCAACAAGGACAAGGTGGGGGTCACTGATGGATCACTAACCAACCTATACTAAGAAGTTTAGGATAAGCAGGTAAGGTAACAATAAGCAGGTTACAAAAGCAGGCTATGCATTAGAATAGGAGCAAAAAATAACAGTAGCAAAATCTAATGCAAGCATGAGAGAATGGAATGGGCGATATCGGGATGATCAAAGGGGGGGCTTGCCTGGTTGCTCTGGCAAGGAGGGGTCGTCATCGACGTAGTTGATCACAGGGGCAGCATCGGTCTCGGGGTCTACCAGAGAGAAGAGAGGGAAGAAATAGTAAATATATAGCAAGCAAGTGCATAAGCAGGAGAACAGGCAGAGCTAGATGTGTTCTAACGCGGTGCTACACGTTACCGGCGGAGGGGATAACATCTGGGAATGTTTTCCCGGTTTCGGACCTGTGTCAAACAGATGACCGGAGGGGGAATGTTCTAAGCTAAACATGCCAGGGGCATGTGACAGATGAACGGACTGCATATTCGGATTCGTTGGATTTTTCTGAGCAACTTTCATGTAGAAAACATTTTCATCCGAGTTACGGTTTATTTTCTATTAATTTTATAAGAATTAAACATTTTCTGGAATATAATCTAATTAAAAAAAGAGTGAAAAGGCTAGGTGCACCCAGTGCAGTGCACCAGAGATGCACCAGAGTGACTGACCAGTGGGTCCAGTCAACTGCTGACTCAGCACTTGACTAGTCCATGGTTGACCAGTCAGCTGGTCCGGTGGGACCCGCGTGTCAGCGACCCATGGCCTAAATACATTTTCTTATTAAAACTAATAGGTTTTAGTTAGTGGCCTAGGGCCTGGTTGTCAGTGGGGGGTTAGGGGATTAAATGGGGGGGTTTTATCCCCTGATTAACCGAGGCAGGGGGCGGCTGGGCTCGTGCGCTCGTAGCGCCGGCGGCCAGGCCAGAGGGCAGTGGCGGGCGTCGGCCGGCGCCAGGGCGGGGCAGGCGCGGGCGGAGGTGGTGCAGCAAGAGGCAGCAGCGGCATTGCAGGGCAACAGCGAGCGACGGGTGCAGGAGGCGAGCATTTGTAGGGCGCAGCGGGGACGAGCAGCGCCAGCAGCAAGCGGGCGCGCGGGCTAGGCGCGGGGCTGGCGCACGGCAAGGCGGCGCAGGCAGGGGCCAAGGCGCGCGGCGCGGTCGGTCGCAGCCGGACGCGGCTAGGGGACGCAGCGGGCGGCGCACGGGGCGTGCGTGCGGGTGGCTTTGGTCGTGCGTGGGCTGCAGCAGCAGCAGCAAGCCACATCACTAGCAGCAGCGGCGGCCCGCAGGCACGGCCAAGTTCCGGCGAGCTCTGGCGTGCTCCTGGGAGGAAGGGGCGACGACTACAGCGGCAGTCCGAGGCGGGGAGAGAGGGGAAAGGACGGGGACTGCTCACCGGGCCCTGTAGGTGTGCTCAAATGGGCTCGGGGAGGCTTGTCGTCGCCGAAACCATCGCCGGAGTCAAAGATGGCCATAGGGGAAGAAGAGGTCGCCGGGCTCGACTCGGTGGCTCCCGGCTTGAACGGCTGGGCGCAGTCGATGGAGGAGACGATTGCGGAGCCTCACGACATCTCAGCAAGGCAAGGCGGTGACGGAGGGCGCGGAATCGACGAAGGACGACAACGAGCTCTCGGGCGAGATGGGGAAAAGAGAGAGGCGAGGCGCGTGCGAACGAGTGAGGGGGCTAGGGTTTGGCAGGGGCTTCGCCGGCGACCTTATCTGCGCGAGACGGCGGCGGATGGCCGGCCTGTGGCTACCCGCGGCCACGGACGGCGCACAGGCGTCCACCGCGCCTGGTTTTTTTTTGAGTCTAAACACACTTTATTATTCAAATAAGTTCATAGGGATACAATGAATGTCTGATGGGTTTATAAGCCACAAATGGCGCCCAAGATCCAGACCGAAAGCGTGCTTAGCGAGACTATGCGCCTCAATATTGGTGGATCTACCTTCGAAGATGAAGGTACATTGATGAAAGTCTCTTGACATTTCACTAATCTCTTTGACGATGCTAGCATACGTCCCTCCCGTACCATTCTTGATGTCGTCTGCTACTCCCTGGCAGTCAGTAGCCACAATGAAATCGGACAGGGCCAAGTCTGAAGCTAGTGCTAGCGCCTCCCAGCAAGCTAGTGCTTCGAGAGTTGCGGGCTCCGTGACCCCCTGTATTTTGATTGCTGATGCACCCAAAAACTGGCCATAGGAGTCTCTGCAGATTGCGCTGAACGAGCCATGCAGGTTGTCTCTCGAGACCGCTCCATCAACTCTTATCTTCGCGAACCCCAGCGGTGGAGAGATCCACCTCTGCCTTGGTTGTACAACATTCGGAGCTGAATGCGGAGCACTCTTCTTCGGTTTGCAGTCCTCCAACTCTCTGATGTATCCCATGATGAAGTTATGCGTGCTCAGAGGACTTTGGAAGATGTTTTCATGGAGTGCCTGCCGACGAGCATACCAGAGAGCCCACATGGTAACTGCTACTTGGGTGAATTCAACAGAAGACAGTGTGTCCAAAAGGGAGAACAACCAACGTCTTGCATCCGGCTCATGGGTGCTGTTTATAGCTTCAACCAAGTCATGATCTTGCAACGCCCATACACATCGAGCAACTGTGCAATGGAGCAAAGAGTGTTGCCATGAGTCTTCAGAGCCGCACAAACCACATCTCGTAGTGGTTGACATGTTCCGATGGTGAAGGACATCAGCTGTGGGGACCGACTGTTGTGCTAGCCGCCATAGGAAGATTTTAACTTTTAATGGTACATCCACTTTCCACAGTCTCTCCCAGGACTTGGTTTCTCTGGCAGTATCTAACGAGTGGCCTTTCCCCTCAAGCCAGGCTTCTCTCCTCATCTTTGTTTCAACAAGCATACGGTAAGCTGAACGGACTATGAATGCGCCGTTCTTCTCATGTACCCATGACCAAAAATCCTCTATATGCCTCGTACACAAAGGTATTGACATAATTGCTTGTGCATCGGTGGGCAAGAAGATCTGCGAAACTGCAGCTCGGTCCCATTCTGCGCTAGGCAGGATAAGATCACTAACCCATTGAGGTGGATTAGCAGTCAGACTAGCAATATGTCGCATATTTGCTGGTCTCGGGATCCAGTTCTGATCCCATATGTGTGTCGTGAGTCCATCACCAATGCGTTTTATGATGCCCTGCTTAAGAAAATCGTGACCCTCGATTATAGCCCGCCAAATTTGAGAAGGAGCCGACCCAATCTCTGCATTCAAGATATCAACTCCTGGGTGGTATTTGGCCCTCAGAACTCGTGCGCTAAGTGAGTCTAGGTCCGTTAAGATTCTCCATGCTTGTCTTGCCAGGAGAGCTAGGTTAAAAAGCTCGATATCCTGAAATCCAAGACCTCCAGAATATTTTGGTCTGGTCATTGTGCTCCATGAGACCCAATTTGGCTTCATTTTCCCTTCTTTGCACCCCCACCAAAACTTTCTGATCAGAGAGTTAATATGCTCACAGAGACCACGCGGCAGTTTAAAGCACGACATGAAGTAAACTGGGACGGCCTGAGCCACTGATTTTATCAAAACTTCTTTGCCACCTGCAGATAAGAGTTTTTCCATCCATCCCTTAACCTTATTCCAGACTCTATCCTTTAAGAACTTGAAAGCTCCATTCTTGCAACTACCCACATCTGTCGGCATTCCCAGATATCTATTTGAAAGTGACTCGTTTGTAATATTAAGTGCGTTCTTTACCTCGGTTTTGAGAAGGGAGGGGCAGCCCTTGCTGAAGAACATCGAGGATTTTGATAGATTGATCCTTTGTCTAGAGGCATTACAATAATTTTCCATCAAGGAAGACAACTGGTTTGCTCCATAAGAACTGGCTTTGACAAACAGCAGGCTATCATCTGCAAAAAGCAAGTGGCTCACTGGTGGCGCCGACGGAGCAACTCGGATTCCATTGAGGCTCGATGATTCATCTTGGGTTTTTAAAAGGCATGAAAGGCCATCCGCTGCCAGCAAAAACAGGTATGGAGAAATTGGGTCTCCCTGTCGGATTCCCCTTGAAGGGAGAAATTCCTCTAGCTTACTACCATTGAAAAGAACTAAAAATTTTACCGAGGTTACCATGCGCATGATTGTAGCCACCCATGAAGGGGCAAATCCCAACTTGGTCATAATAGCTTGAAGATAGTTCCACTCGACGCGGTTATATGCTTTCATCATGTCCAACTTAACTACACAATATCTGTTCTTTTTGGCTTTGTTTCGCTTCATGAAGTGTAAACACTCATAGGTTGTTATAATATTATCTGTAATTAGCCGTCCAGGAACGAAAGCCGACTGCTCCTCTGAGATTATATCAGGTAAGATCTGTTTTAATCTGTTAGACAACACTTTTGAAGCAATCTTGTATAAGACGTTGCAAAGACTAATTGGCCTGAACTGAGATAAATAAGTAGGTTCCTTCACCTTCAGTATTAAAACTAGAATCATTTCGTTGATTACCTCCGGGCTTTCTTCTCCTCGTAGGATGCGCAAGACCACATTCGTTACCTCCACTCCACATAGTTCCCAGTGCCTATGAAAAAAATGGGCCGGGTATCCATCCGGCCCCGGGGCCTTGGTTGGGTACATTTGGAAAAGGGCCTTTTTCACCTCATCACCGGTGTAGGGCGCGGTCAGGAGCATGTTCATCGCATTAGTAACCTTCACTGGGACTGCATTCAGCACAATATCCATCCCCGTCGTGCCTTCTGAAGCAAACAGGTTTTTGTAGAACTCATTTGTAAGTGATGCCATCTCTACAGGATCGTTCGTAGTCGTTCCATCCAACCTCTCTAGATTTTTTATGGTGTTCTTTCATCGACGAAGGCTAGCTCGCCGTTGGAAGAACTTGGTATTTTTGTCCCCCGCCGTAAGCCAATCCACACGCGATCTCTTTCTCTGTTTAATCTCCTCCATGTGGTAGAGCTCCACTAGCTTATCCGCAATTTTCGTCTCTGCATGTGATGGTGAGATCCTCTGGGGGTCATTCTGCAAAATGGCCAGCTCCCTTTTCAGCTTTTTGATTTCCTTACCCACTTGTCCGATCGTATCTTCACTCCATTGCCTCAACGAGGCCGACAAGTCCCCCAGTTTTTTACTCATCTGCGTTACTGTTTGTCCATCTGGTGACCCCGTCCGCATCGCTTCGAGAGACGAGCCAAAATCCTCATTTCTTTCCCAATACACCTCGTATCTGAATAATTTTGTCTGAAGTTGGACAGGGTTAGCAGGTTCCAATTGCACTCTGATCGGACAATGGTCCGAAGAAGCTGTCGTTTCGTGAGTAAGATTAGCATGCGGGAACCTAGAAGACCAATCCATATTAGATACAACTCGGTCAAGGCGTACCCTGCAATACCCGCCTCCTGTAATTTTCTTCTCAAAGGTCCATGGTTTGCCTTGATAACCGATATCAGCCAGAGCACATACGTCCAGGGCTTCCCTGAAAGCTTGTATTTGTGTATGCCTTCGCTGCCCCGTACCTACATGCTCGTGTGGGGGAAGGACTTCATTAAAATCACCAATACATAACCACGGTAGATCATTTACTGACACGAGCGACTTAAGAAAATCCCATGTTCTGTATCTCTCCCCAACTTGTGCTTCACCATACACACACGTAAGCCTCCATTCGCTCTAGTCTGAGCTAGAAACTGTTGCATCAACATGGTACTCAGAGTAACCAAAAACATCAAGATTAATTCCATCATTCCAGAACAATCCATTTCCGCCACTGCGGCCTGAACTACCAACAGCATACGAATGATTAAAACCTAAAGTAGCAGCAAGATTTTCGACACGTGCCTTAGATACTTGTGTTTCTACGATACATAGCACTGTCGGGGCAAATTGCTTCGCTAGGTCGCGAAGCTCTCGAATTGTCGCAGCTTTGCCCGCACCACGACAATTCCAACATATGATACTCATTGTGCCCGGCGATCCTCCACATGGGAGGTCGCCGATTTTGCATCTTGTGGTTTCTCTTGAGAAGCGTTCTTCTTCAGGCCATTCATGTCAAAGCTAACCCGGGTTCTCTTTGGGTCCTGCTTTGAGGATGGACTTGCAGGCACTACTGGAGGAGGTAAGGCTAATGCACTTGATGTTGCAAGGGGGGGAGCAAACTTGGCTCCTTCCGATCCAGCCAAACGCTTCCTATTATCTTCCACCTCCGCCATGACCGCATCAGGATCATTTTCTCCTGGCAGCTCTGGGTCTACTGCACCCGTGTTGCCTTGCTCAGTACCCCGTCCAAATGAGCGCCCACCACGACGACCGCCACGGCGTCCTCGTCCACGGCCAGCCCCTGGACCTACACCAACACGCATATTCCAGTCCGCTCTGAGATCTTTAAAGTGCAGCGCACAGGGGGGATGGATTCCATTGCCATGCTCCTTGTAGACATGTCCAAGGTGCCCACATACCGCACACCAGTCCGGCAGGCGTTCATACTTCACACGATAAATTTGTCACTTTCCATCACGGACCATGGTGACCGCGTTTTTTAGAGGCTTGTGGACGTTGATCTTGACCTAGACCCGATAAAAATTCCTGGCAAAGTCTTGTGTCATGGTTTCCGTGAACAGGACTTCACCAACTCTTGCCGCTAGGGGCTGAACAAGATGTGCGTAGAGATCAGGCACATCATGGATCTGAATCCAGATATTGAGACTGTCAAGGTTGACCTCGGTTGGCTTCGTGATTCCATCATGTGGGGTAATGATGACCGCATGACCTCTGAAGTTCCATGGCCCTTCCTGCATCACACGTTCCCAATCACCAAGGCATTGGAAACGCAGGGTATAGAGGTTATCCTCGAGGGGACGAAACTTGACTTCATGAGCCAGATCCCAGGCCGCCCTCATGTTCTTGAAGAACCAGTATTGGCTGTAAGGCTTATCGATATGAACCCTAGCCACCGCTGTCCACCTAGTTGCCTCGGCTGGCGCTTCCTTCTCATTGAAGACGACATCGTCGAGGTCCTCCTCACGGAGACCCAACTCAGCCATCATCTTCTCTACCTCAGACGCGGATGACGAGCCAGACGCTCCCGTCGATCCCATCTCTGCAAAAACCAGAACCCTAGTCCGAGGTAAACACGATCGGACTTTTGAATCTAGCCCAAACTCTCCTTGCGCCACCAGGGGATCAATCAAAGCCGGGTAGTGATGCCAGGATCACCCCGTCGTCGGCCCGAATCGAAAGCTTGGGGCGATTGGAGGAGGGAAGGTGAAGGCCTCAACGGTGGCGAAAAAGTCGCCGTCGGGAGAAAAGAAACCCTAGCATTCACAGGGAAAAGGTCCACCGCGCCTGGTATGAACATGGAAGGAGAAGGCGCCGGTGATGGGCTAGGCCGGCTCCTGTAGTGAGCAGGACTAAGTGCACCGTGCACTTAGGCCTTTTCTCTTTTCTGTTTTCCTTTTTTTAATAAACAGAGAAAGAAAGAAAGTTAATTGGGCAGCCAAATATCATAAATAAATTATGGAACTGGGCCCATAAAATCCAAGGATTTTTTGTTGGACAGCTCCACAAAAAGTTTGGAGGCCAGGGGATGTCATTTACATTTTTGACAATTAAAATGACATTCAAAAATGCTGAAGTTGCAATGAAATAATTGCTACTGTCCATCTTAGCTCAATGGTGATGTTGTTTTCCTTAACAATTAAATGTTATGGAATTTTGGCTAAATGATGATCATTTTTCTAGCAAGTTTTGTGCAACTTCAAATTTCACTTTGAATTTGAATAGAAGTCAGAGAAGGGACTTCAGTTGAGATATTATCCCAACATGATTAAGCTTTGTAAATCAAGATGACTTGGCACTGATCATAAGGGATTACTGTAGTGTGATGCTGGGGATGTTACAACAATCTCTACTCACTCACATTGATATCTATTAATGGTCATCTCCATAGCCCGTTGATACGCCTAGTTGATGTGAGACTATCTTCTCCCTTTTTGTTTTCTCCACAACCACCATTCTATTCCACATATAGTGCTATGTTCATGGCTCACGCTCATGTATTGCGTGAAGATTGAAAAAGTTTGAGAACACCAAAAGTATGTAACAATTGCTTGGCTTGTCATCGGGGTTGTGCATGATTTAAATACTTTGTGTGGTGAAGATGGAGCATAGCCATACTATATGATTTTGTAGGGATAACTTTCTTTGACCATGTTATTTTGAAGAGACATAATTGCTTAGTTAGTATGCTTGAAGTATTATTATTTCTATGTCAATATTGAACTTTTGTCTTGAATCTTTCGGATTTGAATATTCATACCACAATTAAGAGAATTACATTGAAATTATGCTAAGTAGCATTCCACATCAAAAATTCTGTTTTTATCATTTACCTACTCGAGGACGAGCAAGAATTAAGCTTGGGGATGCTTGATACATCTCCAACGTATCTATAATTTTTTATTGTTCCATGCTATATTATATCCTGTTTTGGACATTATAGAGATTTATTATATACTTTTATATTATTTCTGGGACTAACCTATTAATCGGAGGCCCGACCCAGAATTGTTGTTTTTTGCCTATTTCAGAGTTTCGCAGAAAAAGAATATCAAACGGAATGAAACCTTCGGGAACGTGATTTTTGGAACGAACATGATTTAGAGGACTTGGACCCTACGTCAAGAAAGCAACCAGGAGGGCACGAGGGAGGGGGGCACGCCTACCCCCAGGCGCACCCTCCACCCTCGTGGGGCCCATGTTGCTCCACCGACGTACTTCTTCCTCCTATATATACCTACGTACCCCCAAACTACCAGATACGGAGCCAAAACCCTAATTCCACTGTCGTAACTTTCTGTACCCGCGATATCCCATCTTGGGGCCTTTTACGGAGCTCCGCCGGAGGGGGCATCGATCATGGAGGACTTCTACATCAACACCATAGCCTCTCCGATGAAGTGTGAGTAGTTTACTTCAGACCTTCGGGTCCATAGTTATTAGCTAGATGGCTTATTCTCTCTTTTTGGAGCTCAATACAAAGTTCTCCCACTCTCTTGTGGAGATCTATTCGATGTAATCTTCTTTTGCGGTGTGTTTGTTGAGACCGATGAATTGTGGGTTTATGATCAAGTTTATCTATGAACAGTATTTGAATCTTCTTTGAATTCGTTTATGTATGATTGGTTATCTTTGCAAGTCTCTTCGAATTATCAGTTTGGTTTGGCCTACTAGATTGATCTTTCTTGCAATGGGAGAAGTGCTTAGCTTTGGGTTCAATCTTGCGGTGTCCTTTCCTAGTGACAGTAGGGCCAGCAAGGCACGTATTGTATTGTTGCCATCGAGGATAACAAGATGGGGTTTATTTCATATTGCATGAGTTTATCCCTCTACATCATGTCATCTTGCTTAAAGCGTTACTCTGTTCTTTTGAACTTAATACTCTAGATGCATGTTGGATAGCGGTCGATGTGTGGAGTAATAGTAGTAGATGCAGGCAGGAGTCGGTCTACTTGTCTCGGACATGATTCCTATATACATGATCATACCTAGATGTTCTCATAACTATGCTCAATTATGTCAATTGCTCAACAGTAATTTGTTTACCCACCGTAATACTTATGCTCTCGAGAGAAGCCACTAGTGAAACCTATGGCCCCCGGGTCTATTTTCCATCATATTAATCTTCCGTCAACAAGCTATTTCCTTTTACATTTATTTTGCTTTCTTTACTTTGCATCTTTATCATAAAAATACCAAAAATATTATCTTATCATATCTATCAGATCTCACTTTCGTAAGTGACCGTGAAGGGATTGACAACCCCTTTATTGCGTTGGTTGCGAGGATTTTATTTGTTTGTGTAGGTGCGAGGGACTCGTGCGTGGCCTCCTACTGGATTGATACCTTGGTTCTCAAAAACTGAGGGAAATACTTATGCTACTTTGCTGCATCACCCTTTCCTCTTCAAGGGAAAACCAACGCAGTGCTCAAGAGGTAGCACTTACCCGCCGCGATCTTCCTAGCCTCCTGGATCTCCTGGAGGGCACCCTAGGCTTCAACCCGGCCCGCTTCCGCGCTTTGAGGAGCCTTGGAGAGTTCGGTCTCTCGAGCCGAAACATCGCTCTCTAGGGTTTCGTACATCCTCACTGCGTCCTGGAGCTCTTGCTGGACCTCATTCACATGGGCCTTCAGCTTCTTGCGAGCGGCTGCTCCTTGACAGCTTTCTCCTCGGCTTCGTCCAGGGCCTTTTTCAGGGCCTCGACCTCAGTCATCGCCCTACACATATAATGACACTACGGTCAGTATACATCATTTAATCTTTCTGAATATATAGCGAGCCATTGCATACCTTGCTGGTCTTCCAGCTGCTTCCTCGCCTGGCCAAGCTATTCTTCGTCCTGCTCAAGTTTCTGCTTTAGTCCGGAGACTTCGGCAATGTGAGAAGTCACGGCCAGCAGCGACGCCTGCTTATTCACATCAGATACAGTTTGGTTAGTTTCCTGTGAAATTTAATTGACCCTCTGTCCGGCTTTTCTTTCCGAACACCGGACAGTGTCTCAGGGGCTACTGTCTATGTGGGGATTTTCTCGGTTAAACGCCGCTTACCTCAAAACCTGTTAGCAGGCTACTGCAGGCTTCGATTAGTCTGCTTTTAACGGACTGAACCTTCTCAATCAGCGAACCCATAAGGATACGGTGTTCTTCCACAATGGAAGCACCTCATAGCGCTTCCCATAGATTGTCTGGCGTCTCTGGTTGGACAGAGGTCACCGGCGGGGCGGGCACGCCTCCTTCTCTTGAAGGAAGCTGCTTGTAGGACTCCAGGGCCGTATGGATGTCCGGATCCGTGCTCATATGGGGGCCGAATGGAGCACGGCCCCCATCGTCAGTCTCCATGGGGGCTTGCTCCCTCATGTGTCTGGCGGCCGAGGTATCGCCCTCTGGTGCCGCCTTGACGACCTCCCGAACCTCTCACTGGCCTGGGAAGGTCCTTCGAGACAACACCTCGACGTCTCCCTTGGCCTTGGGAGAGTAAGAGGCCGATGGTGTCTCACTGGCCATCTCCGTTGAGTCCAACGAGACTCTTGATGAGGATCGCTGGGAGCTGTCGTGAGCCGGACTGCAATATCGTAATTAATCATGTCAATACAACAAAGAGTAGAGGTTAGAATTATGTGCATGTATGAGTCTTAGCGCTTACGATGCAGCCCGATGCTTAGTGCGGGGACATCACTCCGGACTGCTGTCGACATCCCATGTGGAGCCGCCCACGAGCGGGCCTTTCCCCTTCTTGGGCGCCTCCGCCTCCAGAATTGTGGAGGCCGCCCTCTTCTCTCTCCCCCCATCAGGGGGAGAATCTCTCTCCTCCTCCTCATCGTCGTCGTCTTTGGCGACGAAGGAGCGGGTATTGTCTTCGGACGTCGCGTCCGAAGCGCCCTTGCAGCAGGGGCCACTCCAGACCCACTTGGCCTTCCCCGTGGCCTTCTTCATCGGCGCCGTATAGGGAACCGGCACCAGCATCTTCGCTAAACGCGGGATGACTGGTTCTTCAGGCAGCGGAGCCGGACACTGGATCCGCTTCGCTCTCACCATCCAGTCCTGAAGAAGCAATGATAATAAAAGCTTAGATATCACCCTTGAAACAAGAAAGTAGGGGGTGCGTTAAAAATAACATACCTTGTTGGCGAGGTGGTTAATATCGTGCCCGCGGTCCGAATCTATGGCCTGCGGTGTCTCGTTGCCCTCGAAGAGCAACTTCCAGGCGTCTTCGTGAGTGGTTTCGAAGAGCCTCTTCAGGGTATGGTGCTTCTTCGGATTGAACTCCCATAGAGGGAGGCTTCGGCTTTGGCACGGAAGAATCCGGTGAACTAGCATCACCTGGATTATATCGAGAAGTTTGACATCCTTGTCTACCATGCTAACGCGTGTCTGCAGCACTATCAGCTCATCTGGCGAACACCAGTTCAGACTCTTCTCAACCAAGGAGGTGAGTCACGTGGGAGCGCCGGAGTTGAATTCGGCAGCTGTGGCCCAGGTGGCGTCGCGGGGTTCTGTGATGTAGAACCATTGTTTCTGCCATTCCTTTACAGTCTCCACGAAAGTGCCTTTCGGCCAGGAGACATTGGTCAGCTTAATCACCATGGCTCCTCCGCACTTCGCATGTTGGCCATCCACCACCTTCGGCTTCACGTTGAAGACCTTGAGCCACAGCCCGAAGTGGGGTTGGATGCGGAGGAAGGCCTCACACACGACGATGAATGCCGAGATGTTGAGGAAAGAGTTCGGGGATAGATCATGGAAGTATATCCCGTAATAGTACATCAGCCCGCGGAAGAAAGGGTGGAGTGGAAACCCTAGCCCACGGAGGAAATGAGGGATGAATACCACCCTCTCATTGGGCTTCGGCATGGGGACAACTTGCCCCTGGGCTGGAAGACGGTGGGCGATGTCCTTCGCCAAGTACCCGGCTGCCCGAAGCTCAGTAATGTCCTTCTCCTTGACGGAGGAGACCATCCACTTGCCTTGGCCTCTGGATCCAGACATGGTTGAGTGCTAGCTTGAGCGGGAAGAAGATGAGAACTTGGGTGCTGGAGCTCAAGAGTGGAAGGGCAGAGGAAGAGAGAAGGCGTGGGAGAAGAAGGGGGAATCCTTATCCCCTTATAAAGGTAGTGAATATCGAACGCCTCCCCACTCGCCCTAACACTCGCCTATTCCCAAGGGCTGTGTAAACGGCATGGTTGGGTTACCCACGCCCGCATTGATGAAAATCCCACAATAAGGGGACATGATCTCTGCTTTGGCAAGACATGCCAATGGAAACCGCATCTCGAAACGCGGAATGGCGGACAAAAACAGTTTGATATAGTGACCGAACAGATGTGATGTCATCTTGCAAAAAGTTGTCAGCAGATGGGACTCGTGAAATCTATATTCCTTGCAATTGTGTGCGGTACTTGTGTTGCAGATCTGGACACCTTCGTTTCATCTGAAGACTATCCTGGAAGTATTCAGAAAGTAGAACCCGCCTTGCAATGTCGAAGACAATTTGCGTGCCAGACACATCGTCATTGAAGCCTGGTTCAGGGGCTATTGAGGGAGTCCTGGACTAAGGGGTCCTCAGGTGTCGGATCTATTGGATTTGGGCCGGACTAATGGGCCGTAAGGATACAAAGACCGAAGACTCCACTCGTGCCCGGATAGGACTCTCCTTGGCGTGGAAGGCAAGCTTGGCGACCAACTATGAAGATTCCATTCTCTGTAACCGACCTTGTGTAACCCTAGATCCCTCACGTGTCTATATAAACCGGAGGGCTAGGTCCGTAGATAGGGAGAATCCTGATAATCATAGCCAGGTTAGACTCTTACAGTTTAGCCATTACGATCTCGTGGTAGATCAACTCTTGTAATACTCATATTCATCAAGATCAATCAAGCAGTACGTAGGGTATTACCTCCATAGAGAGGGCCCGAACCTGGGTAAAACATTGTGTCCCCCGTCTCCTGTTACCATCGATCCTAGACACACAGTTCGGGACCCCCTACTCGAGATCCGCCGGTTTTGACACCGACAATCTTGATGCCCAATATATAAGTAGCTTCACCGAGGTCTTTCATTGAAAAATTCTTATTCAAGTATCCTTTTATTCTATTCAAAAATTCAGTATCATTTCCAATCAACAATCCACATATAATATCAAAATGCTACAGAGCTCCCACTGACTTTCTTGTAAATACAGGCTTCTCCAAAAGTGTATATAAAACCATATGCTTTGATCACACTATCAAAGCGTATATTCCAACTCCGAGATGCTTGCACTAGTCCATAAATGGATCGCTGGAGCTTACACACTTTGTTAGCACCCTTTGGATCGACAAAACCTTCTGGTTGCATCATATACAACTCTTCTTTAAGATATCCATTAAGGAATGCAGTTTTGACATCCATTTGCCAAATTTCATAATCATAAAATGCGTCAATTGCTAACATGATTTGGACGTACTTAAGCATCACTACAGGTGAGAAGGTCTCATCGTAGTCAACTCCTTGAACTTGTCGAAAACATTTTGCAACAAGTCGACCTTTGTAGATAGTAACATTACCGTCAGCGTCAGTCTTCTTCTTGAAGATCCATTTATTCTCTATGGCTTGCTGATCATCGGGCAAGTCAACCAAAGTCCACACTTTGTTCTCATACATGGATCCCATCTCAAATTTCATGGTCTCAAGCCATTTTGTGGAATCTAGGCTCATCATCTCTTCCTTGTAGTTCGTAGGTTCATCATGGTCAAGTAACATGACCTCCAGAACAAGATTACCGTACCACTCTGGTGCGGATCTTACTCTGGTTGACCTACGAGGTTCGGTAGTAACTTGATCTGAAGTTTCATGATCATCATCATTAGCTTCCTCACTAATTGGTGTAGGAATCACTAGAACTGATTTCTGTGATGAACTACTTTCCAATAAGGGAGCAGGTATAATTACCTCATCAAGTTCTACTTTCCTCCCACTCACTTCTTTCAAGCGAAACTCCTTCTCTAGAAAGGATCCATTCTTAGCAATGAATATATTGCCTTCGGATATGTGATAGAAGGTGTACCCAACAGTCTCCTTTGGGTATCCTATGAAGACACATTTCTCCGATTTGGGTTCGAGCTTATCAGGTTGAAGCTTTTTCACATAAGCATCGCAGCCCCAAACTTTAAGAAACGACAACTTGGTTTTCTAGCCAAACCACAGTTCATATGGTGTCGTCTCAATGGATTTCGATGGTGCCCTATTTAGCGTGAATGCAGCCGTCTCTAAATCATAACCCCAAAATGATAGCGGTAAATCAGTAAAAGACATCATAGATCGCACCATATCTAATAAAGTGCGGTTACGACGTTCGGACACACCATTACGCTGTGGTGTTCCAGGTGGCGTGAGTTGCGAGACTATTCCGCATTGTTTCAAATGAACACCAAACTCATAACTCAAATATTCACCTCCATGATCAGATCGTAGAAACTTAATTTTCTTGTTACAATGATTTTCTACTTCACTCTGAAATTCTTTGAACTTTTCAAATGTTTCAGACTTATGTTTCATCAAGTAGACATACCCATTTTTGCTGAAATCATCTGTGAAGGTCAGAAAATAATGATACCCGCCACAAGCATCAACACTCATCGGACCGCATACATCAGTATGTATTATTTTCAATAAGTCTGTTGCTTGTTCCATTGTTCCGGAGAACGGAGTCTTAGTCATCTTGCCCATGAGGCATGGTTCGCACGCATCAAGTGATTCCAAAAGCCCATCAACATAGAGTTTCTTCATGCACTTTACACCAATATGACCTAAACGACAGTGCCACAAATAACTTGCACTATCATTATTAAACTTATATCTTTTGGCTTCAATACTATGAATATGTGTATGATTACTATCAAGATTTAGTAAAGTAGACCACTCATCAAGGGTGCATGACCATAAAAGGTATTAATCATATAAATAGAACAACCATTATTCTCTGATTTAAATGAATAATCGTCTCGCATCAAACAAGATCCAGATATAATGTTCATGCTTAACGCTGGCACCAAATAACAATTATTCAGGTCTAAAACTAATCCCGAAGGTAGATGTAGAGGTAGCGTGCCGACGGTGATCACATCGACTTTGGAACCATTTCCCACGTGCATCGTCACCTCGTCCTTAGCCAATCTTCGCTTAATCCGTAGCCCCTGTTTCGACTTGCAAATATTAGCAACAGGACCAATATCAAATACCCAGGTGCCACTGCGAGCATTAGTAAGCTACACATCAATAACATGTATATCAAATATACCTTTCACTTTGCCATCCTTCTTATCCGCCAAATACTTGGGGCAGTTCCGCTTCCAGTGACTAGTCCCTTTGCAGTAAAAGCACTCAGTCTAAGGCTTAGGTCTAGACTTGGGCTTCTTCACTTGAGCAGCAACTTGTTTGTCGTTCTTCTTGAAGTTCCCCTTCTTCCCTTTACTCTTCTTCCTGATGGTCTTGTTGACCATCAACACTTGATGTTCCTTCTTGATTTCTATCTCCGCAGCCTTTAGCATCGCGAAGAGCTCGGGAATTGTCTTATCCATCCCTTGCATATTATAGTTCATCACGAAGCTTTTGTAGCTTGGTGGAAGTGATTGAAGAACTCTGTCAATGACACTATCAACCGGAAGATTAACTCCCAGTTGAGTCAAGTGGTTGTGGTACCCAGACATTCTGAGTATATGTTCACTGACAGAACTATTCTCCTCCATCTTGCAGCTATAGAACTTATTGGAGACTTCATATCTCTCAATTCGGGCATTTGCTTGAAATATTAACTTAAACTCCTGGAACATCTCATATGCTCCATGACGCTCAAAACATCGTTGAAGTCCCGGTTCTAAGCCGTAAAGCATGGCACACTAAACTATCGAGTAGTCATCAGCTTTGCTCTGCCAGACGTTGTTAACGTCATTAGTAGCATCTGCAGCAGGCCTAGCACCTAGCGGTGCTTCCAGGATGTAATTCTTCTGTGCAGCAATGAGGATAATCCTCAAGTTACGGACCCAGTCCGTGTAGTTGCTACCATCATCTTTCAACTTAGCTTTCTCTAGGAACACATTAAAATTCAACGGAACAACAACACGGGCCATTTATCTACAATAACATAGACATGCAAAATACTATCATGTACTAAGTTCATGATAAATTAAAGTTCAATTAATCATATTACTTATGAACTCCCACGTAGATAGACACCCCTCTAATCATCTAAGTGATCACGTGATCCATATCAACTAAAGCATGTCCGATCATCACATGAGATGGAGTAGTTTTCAATGGTGAACATCACTATGTTGATCATTGATACGTCTCCAACGTATCTACTTTTCCAAACACTTTTGCCCTTGTTTTGGACTCTAACTTGCATGATTTGAATGGAACTAACCCGGACTGACGTTGTTTTCAGCAGAATTGCCATGGTGTTATTTTTGTGCAGAAATAAAAGTTCTTGGAATGACCTGAAAATCAATGAAGAATATTTTTGAAATATATAAAAAATACTGGCGAAAGAATCAAGGCCAGGGGGCCACACCCTGTCCACGAGGGTGGGAGGTGCGCCTACCCCCCCTGAGCGCACCCCCTGCCTCGTGGGCCCCTGGTGCTCCACCGACCTCAACTCCAACTCTATATATTCATGTTCGGGGAGAAAAAAAATCAGAGAGGAGGATTCATCGCGTTTTACGATACAGAGCCACCGCCAAGCCCTAATCTCTCTCGGGAGGGCTGATCTAGAGTCTGTTCGGGGCTCCGGAGAGGGGAATCCGTCGCCATCGTCATCATCAACATTCCTCCATCACCAATTTCATGATGCTCATCGCCGTGCGTGAGTAATTCCATTGTAGGCTTGCTGGACGGTGATGGGTTGGATGAAATTTATCATGTAATCGCGTTAGTTTTGTTAGGGTTTGATCCCTAGTATCCATTATGTTCTGAGATTGATGTTGCTATGACTTTGCTGCTTAATGCTTGTCACTAGGGCCCGAGTGCCATGATTTCAGATCTGAACCTATTATGTTTTCATGAATATATGTGAGTTCTTGATCCTATCTTGCAAGTCTATAGTCACCTATTATGAGTTATGATCCGTTAACCCCGAAGTGACAATAATCAGGATACTTACCGGTGATGACCGTAGTTTGAGGAGTTCAAGTATCCACTAAGTCTTAATGCTTTGGTCCGGTACTCTATTAAAAGGAGGCCCTAATATCCCTTAGTTTCCAATAGGACCCCGCTGCCACGGGAGGGTAGGACAAAAGATGTCATGCAAGTTCTTTTCCATAAGCATGTATGACTATATTCGGAATACATGCCTACATTACATTGATGAACTGGAGCTAGTTCTGTGTCACCCTATGTTATAACTATTGCATGAGGAATCGCATCCGACATAATTATCCATCACTGATCCATTGCCTACGAGCTTTTCACATATTGATCTTTGCTTAGTTACTTTTCTGTTGCCACTGTTACAATCACTACAAAACCAATACCATTATTTTTGCCACCGTTACCACTTCTATCATATTACTTTGCTACTATATACTTTGTTGTAGATATTAAGTCTTTCAGGTGTGGTTGAATTGACAACTCAGCTGCTAATACTTGAGAATATTGTTTGTCTCCCCTTGTGTCGAATCAATAAATTTGGGTTGAATACTCTACCCTCGAAAACTGTTGCGATCCCTATACTTGTGGGTTATCAATCATATCTACTATATGATTCATGCTCGACCTTTCAGTCTTAGTGTTCTGAGGCCATATCTGCATATGCTAGGCTCGTCAAGTTTAACCCGAGTATTCTGCGTGTGCAAAACTGGCTTGCACCCGTTGTATGTGAATGTAGAGCTTATCACACCCGATCATCACGAGGTGTCTCGGCACGACGAACTGTAGCAACGGTGCATACTCAGGGAGAACACTTATACCTTGAAATTTAGTGAGAGATCATCTTATAATGCTACTGCCATACTAAGGAAAATAAGATGCATAAAGGATAAATATCACATGCAATCAATATAAGTGATATGATATGGCCATCATCATCTTCTGCCTTTGATCTCCATCTCAAAAGCACAGTCATGATCACCATCGTCACCGGCTTGACACCTTGATCTCCATCGAAGCATCATTGTCGTCTCGCCAGCTATTGCTTCTACGACTATTGCTACCGCTTAGTGATAAAGTAAAGAAATTACATGGCGAATGCATTTCATACAATAAAGCGACAACCATATGGCTCCTGCCAGTTGCCGATAACTATGTTACAAAACATGATCATCTCATACAATAATTTATATAATCACGTCTTAACCATATCACATCACGACAATGCCCTGCAAAAACAAGTTAGACGTCCTCTACTTTGTTGTTGCAAGTTTTACGTGGCTGCTACGGGCTTAGCAAGAACCGTTCTTACCTACGCATCAAAAACCACAACGCGGTATAGTGGTTGCTTTTTGATCCTTAGAAAGAACCCTGTTCATTGAATCCGATTCAACTAAAGTTGGAGAAACTGACACCCGCCAGCCACCTGTGTGCAAAGCACGTCGTTAGAACCAGTCTCATGAACGCGGTCATGTAATGTCGGTCCGGGCCGCTTCATCCAACAATACCGCCGAATCAAGAAACAACTAGTGACGGCAAGCAATATGTATATACACACGCCCAAAACTCCTTTGTGTTCTACTCGTGCATATAACATCTACGCATAGACCTGGCTCGGATGCCACTGTTGGGGAATGCATTATTTCAAAAAAAAATCCTACGATCACGCAATATCTATCTAGGAGATGCATATCAATGAGTGGGAAGAGTGTGTCCACGTACTCTCGTAGACCGAAAGCGGAAGCATTAAGTAACGCGGTTGATGTAGTCGAACGTCTTCGTGATTCAACCAATCAAGCACCGAACGCACAGCACCTCCGTGATCTGCACACGTACAGCTTGATGACGTCCCTCGTACTCTTGATCCAGCTGAGGCCGAGGGAGAGTTTCGTCAGCACGACGGTGTGATGATGGTGATGATGAAGTTACTAGCGCAGGGCTTCGCCTAAGCACTGCAATGATATGACCGAGGTGTGTTTCTGTGGAGGGGGGCACCGCACACGGCTAAGAGAAACTTTGGTGTGCCTTCGGGGTGCCCCCTCCCACGTATATAAAGCGGGAGGGAGGATGAGGCCGGCCAAGGGGAGGAGGCGCGCCAAGGGGGGCAATCCTACTCCAAGTAGGATTCGGCCCCCCTTTCCTAATCCAACTAGGAGAAAGGGGGAAGGAGAGGGAGGAGAGAAGGAAAGGGGGGCCGCCCCCTAGTCCAATTCGGTTTGGGTTAGGGGAGGCGTGCGCCACCTCTTGGCCTTCCTCCTCTCTTCCACTACTAGGCCCATGAGGCCCAATAACCCCCCGAGGGGTTCCGGTAACCCCCGGTACTCTGGTAAATACTCGATACACCTCGGAACCATTCTGGTGTCCGAATATAGTCATCCAATATATCAATCTTTATGTCTCGACCATTTCGAGACTCCTCATCATGTCCATGATCTCATCCGGGACTCCGAACTATCTTCGGTACATCAAAACACATAAACTCGCAATACCGATCGTCATCGAACGTTAAGCGTGCGGACCCTACGGGTTCGAGAACTATGTAGACATGACCGAGACTCATCTCTGGTCAATAACCAATAGTGGAACCTGGATGCTCATATTGGCTCCTACATATTCTATGAAGATCTTTATCGGTCAAACCGCATAACAACATACGTTGTTCCCTTTGTCATCGGTATGTTACTTGCCCGAGATTCGATCGTCGGTATCATCATACTTAGTTCAATCTCATTACCGGCAAGTCTCTTTACTTGTTCCGTAATGCAACATCCCGCAACTAACTCATTAGTCACATTGCTTGCAAGGCTTATAGTGATGTGCATTACCGAGAGGGCCCAGAGATACCTCTCCGACAATCGGAGTGACAAATCCTAATCTCGATATATGCCAACTCAACAAACACCATCGAAGACACCTGTAGAGCATCTTTATAATCAACCAGTTACGTTGTGACGTTTGATAGCACACTAAGTGTTCCTCCGGTATTCGGGAGTTGCATAATCTCATAGTCATAGGAACATGTATAAGTTATGGAGAAAGCAATAGCAATAAACTAAACGATCATAGTGCTAAGCTAACGGATGGGTCATGTCAATCACATCATTCTCTAATGATGTGATCCCGTTTATCAAATGACAACTCATGTCTATGGTTAGGAAACTTAACCATCTTTGATTAACGAGCTAGTCAAGTAGAGGCATACTAGTGACACTCTGTTTGTCTATGTATTCACACATGTACTAAGTTTCCGGTTAATACATTTCTAGCATGAATAATAAACATTTATCATGATATAAGGAAATATAAATAACAACTTTATTATTGCCTCTAGGGCACATTTCCTTCATAGACAAGTAGTGAGAACATGCAAATTCTAAAGGGACGTTTGAGATCCATTGGGGGTTGTTAAAATACTTCGGGTCTCAAAGGCCCGTGAATAAAGGGCAAGAGTGGAGGTGCAATATTTAGTCCCACCATAGAAGTGGCGGTGAGGTAATACCGACTTATATAGTGGAGTCTCCACACTTCAATAAGTGATGTGTATGAGGAGAGAAAGAGAACATCGCACACGCTCAACCTTACTTACCGGATGGGGTGAAGGCGGCTGGTGAATGGTCCACCAAAATCGGATCTATGGCCTTGCAGGAGCGCGACTTCCTTTGTCATTTTTTTGGCTTCTGGACAGTAGATTTTGGATTTGGAAACCTAGTCAGTTCAAATAGTGATTGCAACATGAGACCAGGTGGGTTCTCTTATATGACTTACTGGCTATCGCCAAATACTCACCAAAATCGAGTTAGGTTTTTTTGCCTCCTCTCGCTATTTTTGTTGCCACCGTAATCCACTTCATCCTGAATGTTGGCGTCCACTTGTGAGCGGGAGAGCGGGTATCCAAAACTTCTCACCCTTGTAATTTTGCACCAGGAGAGAGTGAATTAGGTTTTTGGAAAGCGTTGCGCGTGACTACTTACGTTAGTCACCACGGGTCATTTTCCTTCCAATTCAGGCAATGTCACGAACCGTTGTCTCCGCTGCCATCAGCTTCGTGTCACCAACATCTTCTTCAAAAACATAGCATCTACAACAGTGACATCTACTTCATCTACAAACATTTGCTACGTGCATTCTGGTCTGATCCAGTCTTTAATTATGGTTGTTGTTGTATGTGTAGTATTACTATTCACATTGTTTAATGCATCTAGTATGTTCAGCATATACATGCTAATGATTGCTTTAATCATATTTTATGTTCTGCAATTAATCATGAAATTGCCTAATTTTTTAACAACACTATTTGCAGGACATTGTGGAAGACTAGAAACGAAGCTTGCTTTGCGAAAATGTTCCCAGTGATCTAGCTGTTGTAGTCTTCAACCTATCTTATTATTTCACTAACTTGAGTATTTTACAGAAAGAACCAAGATGAAGAAGAATTGAGGAAGCATATAGACTGATCAAGACCGTGATGGCGGAGGCATACACTCAGAGTCATTGCTGGAATCCTATAATCAGAAGACTGGAGCTATGAAGTGCATAATGAACATTGTATGGTGCAGTTATTATAGTCTTGCTTCAATAAGTGTATATGAGAATTTGTTTAGATAATTGTTTGTTTGCGTGTCGTGGTCATGCTCAAACTTATGGGGCAGCTTTTTAATAGAAATCGACGAGGTGGCTCATTGTTTCGGAAAAAAAAACTGATCAATGAAAATTGCGGACAACTACAAAATATTGGTGTTGATTTTACATATATAGAGCACTTACTCTACGGGTTTGTCACACATAATACCACATATTGGTGTAATCCATTGCTGCTAGGTCTAATCCAGTGTTTTGGTATGTTGTTGTGATTTTTCATGGGTGGGTTCCGCATGTAAGTGCACACATGGCAAAGAAAACCAGTCACATCAACCACCAACTACAACTGTTAATAGCTCCTAGACCTTTGCCAAGTTGAGCAGAAATTTTCTTCGATTAGTATGAAGAAGGGGAGCAAGCAGTACACTACCCATTTGGGTATTGGCAAATCAGAGTCATAGTCATACTTCTTAGAGCGGGGTGGAGCACTGCACCTTATTGAACGGTCTAACTAAAATTGACAACATCTACCAAACCTCTAGCCCAAATGAGTTGAGACTTTCCTAGATCAATGCTAGATACATTTATGGTCCACTAAAAAAATCTTCATATTTTTCTTGAAATTAAGTTCTGTTTTCTTTAATGAAACAACTAAAAGCTCCAATATCTATCAAATCATTTGTCCAAATGAGCTACATTTGTTTTTCCAAAATAGTACTGGATATATTTGTGATTTAATGCGTTTGTTGCATTTTAAAAAATGTTAAATTTCAAGTGAAAAAATTGAATGGGACAATTATAAGTCCTCGGTTTGATCTACAGTTGATGGACCCATGGAAAATCATATCAACGTAACTAAATGCTGAATTGGACCTAGATGCAGCGGATTACACCGGCATTTGATGTTTTGTGCAACAAACCATAGAGTAGGTGTTCTGTGTAAAATCAACACCAATAATAGCGGGTGGTTTGTGCAATTTCCTTCGTGGATCAATATTAATATTATTGAAACTGTATGTGCCAAAGTTATAAATTGAAAAAGAAGTAAAACTCCCATTGAACCGGAGGGAATACAAGCCGCTGCCAGCAGCGCGATCGAAAATAGCAAAGTGCCTGAACTTTTTCCCAAAACATGAGAAGTCAGCGTTCATGGCTCCAACACCATATTTTCCGCCTCCTTTTTTATGGACTCAAAGAGAAACGACGAGAGGTAGCGCTCTCCGCAGCTGGCGAACACAACCTGCAACGAACAAGAACAAAAGACACGGTGAAAAACGAAACCACAACAAGTAGACAATCTGATGAAGCACTTGACTTGCAGTAGTAGCCTCCGCAAGTGGGGTGGCAGCATTGGAGGACTTCTTTGTTGGTGGTATTCCTTTGAGTACCGAGACGTGATTTTCAGGATGAAAACTTAACACCTGGCTTTTATTGGTTGTGCCTGGCAGTGTCCTTATTGAAGGCATTGTTTTGGAAACGCGGTCTTTCTCGAGGGTGAAAACCTACGATCTTTGATCAGGCAACGACAACGCTTCTACATTGTTATTTTTTTGGAGGCGTTGCTTTTGGAGAATCTTCTTTCTAGTCCAGGTGATGTCTTTGATGGTGGTTAGGGTGCTGCTACTGCGGGTGATTGATCACCGTGGCAGGGTCGTTTTTTTTTGCCTTTTTTTTCTTTTTTGTCTGTGTGCATCCTGAATGTTTTTATATATCTTGTCGGTGTAGAGGCTGGGTGTAATTAGTATCTTTTTGATATTAATATATTCTGCTTTTCATAAAAAAAGACAATATGATGAACCTAGAGGTAGTACGGCACTTACGACGATGAGTTTGCCTCTGTTCTCGACCCTCCGCGCCACCCTGATGGCCGCAGCCGCGGTCGCGCCCGATGACATCCCGACCTGAACAAACCATGTATCATCTTACAGAACCAGGCTTCGAGAAAGAGAAAATCACACGTAGGATGTTATATTATGAGATTTCTACTGAATTCTGGGGTTTGTTTGCTCACAAGAAGCCCTTCCTTCAGCGCGATCTGCCTCGCCATGCTCGCGGCTTCCTCGTTCGTGATCTGGCCGCTCGAGTAGATAAACGTAAGAAAAGAAAAGAAAAAAATGCAGTGGACAGTCATATCAACTTTCCAAGAGAAACGTGACAAACGGGGAACATTTTGCTCACTTGGAAGACTTCATCTAGAATGCTTACGTCCAAGACTCCAGGGACGAAACCGGCCCCGAGACCTTGGATTTTGTGCGGGCCTGGATTTGAAAACCAGTAAAAATGAGCACGCCAATAGGATTACAATTTGTACTTATAATTCTCGAAAGAAAATTACTTATCTCACCAGGTTTCCCTCCGGACAAAACGGCGCACTCTGACGGCTCCACGCCATAGATCTTCAGGTTGAAAATGCCAATACAACCACAATCAAGCCAAAAATGCATTGTAAATGGAGAAAGAAAATCGCAGACAAACATAGGCCAGTCATGCATGTCACCTGAATTTCAGGGTTCATCTCCTTGAGGTACTTCCCTGCCCCCGTAATGGTGCCCCCAGTCCCTATGCCGGCCACCAGGATATCCACTGCGCCGGCAGTCCCGCTCCAGATCTCCGGCCCCGTCGTCTCGTAATGCACCTTCGTATTTGCAGGGTTCTCGAACTGCTGGAGAACGTAGGAGTTGGGCGTCTTGGCGGCGATATCCTCCGCCCGCCGCACAACGTCGTCCATGGCGCGGAGCGGGTCGGTGAGCACCACCTCCGCGCCGAACGCCTTGAGCACCGTCCTTCTCTCCGTGCTCACCGACGACGGCATCGTCACGATCAGCTTGTACCCCTTGGCGGCCGCCATGAAGGCCAGCCCGATGCCGGTGTTGCCGCCCGTAGGCTCGATCAACACACTCTGAAAACCAAGAACAACAAAATCGGCTATGATTTTGACGATAATCTACGTACGTACGTGTGGTGTCTGCCTCTCACTGATCGGCGTTCACCTTTCCTGGAGTGATGAGACCCTTCTCCTCTGCGTCGGTGATCATGCTGTAACCAATCCTGCAAAACCAAGATTATCCCCGGAACTATCTGTACCACTGATAATCCATGCTGATTAACTGCATGCACTTGACTTACCTATCCTTGATACTGGAACATGGCCCCATGATCTCAAGCTTGGCAGCGATGCGAGCCTCGCACCCGGTTACTACCTTGTTCAGGTACACCAGGGGAGTCCTGCCAATCAACTGACATGGATCGAAAACAGAATCAGCATGTCATAATTTGCATCGCAGGTGACCTGCAAATGTATGTGGTTGTGTAGACAAGAGCTAGTTACGTACTACGGTTACATCTTTCGCGATCGTTTCGTTTGGACACCATTGCCTCATTGCTCACCTTGTGATCTACTCCCTCCGTTTCTTTTTAGTCTGCATATAAGATTTGATCAAAGTCAAACTTTGTTAACTTTGACGGAGTTTATAAAAAAAATTCAAGATTCACAATATGAAATCAATATTGTTAGATGCATCATGAAATTAATTTTCATACCATATAGTTTTAGTAGTGTAGATGTTGATATTTTTTTTCTATAAAGTTGATCAAACTTTACAAAGTTTGACTTTGACCAAATCTTATACGCGAACTAAAAAGAAACGAAGTGAGTAAAAAGAAGACGAGATCTTCGCCAGCCATGCAAAGTTGATCACTTCTACGATAACTTGATCAAAACATTCAGTTAACTGGTTTTGTTTTTTGAGGGGATCAGTTAACTGGTTTGAGTCCAAGGATTCCACAAAATGTGTACTTATTAACTAACAAAACTAGTGGCTGAGATGAACCGAGCTAATGGAGGGTTAGATTGCTGAGTAAGAACAGAGAGTTTTTGGGCACTCACAACGGATCACGGATGAATGCGGGAGTTCCACGGCTCGAAACTTTTTGGGAAGCAAATGACGCGCCCATGCAGAGATTTATAATGCAAATCACAGCGAATGGCATATCTTATTGGATTATGCGTGATGAGATGCCCAATATCTCATTGTGTTCGCCTTCTCGTTACTCCTGACCTTTTGTTTAGCACATCGATCGAGCTGTACAACGCTATTGCCGATAGTTACAATATGTGCTGATACTGACGATGACGCCGGCCGTAAGGCATGCGTTCGTAGATGGTGACGAGTTCACGACATGGATGGAATCAAGTAATTCCATGACACGCGGGAAAATGCACAGTTCACATTTTTTACTTTTTATTACTGGGCCCAAGTTTTACTTCCCAACTCTAAGAGTATCTCTAGCCCAAGCCTTAAAATTTAGCCCCTCATATGCCTCCTGTAACAGTCCGGAGTTTTTCCCAAATTAAAATTAACATCATTAATTAAATACTAATTAACTTGAATATTTTATGAGAAATGTATATTTTCATCCTTACCTTTACCAATAGTTTAGAAATGGTCCTTCCACTTTAAAACCATTCAAATCTAGTTCCTTAACTGTCAAAACATTCCCTTAAAAAAACTGTCAAAACCGGATACTTATCATCCCTTAGACCACTTCGGGTGGTTTTGTGATTTTGTGGACCCAGGATTGATTCACCACCTTACATTCGTCTTCTTTCTCTCGCTTGCACCACAACACGGCCGCAGGTCAGTAGGTCACCACCGTGTCCGTGCCGGCACCGAGGCTCACCATCTCTCGCGTCAGAGCGGTCTACTCTGTTGGGTTCTGCCTGATCAACTCCGACGACACCTCGCTGTTGAAAACGATCATCATCGCTTTCAGTTTGTCCGGCTGCTGCGGGAAGGTGAGGCGGATGACGGTGAGGTCTTGCGCGCCCATGGTGTCCCCGTGCTGGACAACGTGTGTGTTAAGCACGTCATTCCCAGGCGTCTGTGGAGGAGAAAAGTGATTCTACCATGCACGGAATATCCCGTGCATGGCTAAGGCGTCCATCTTTGTTAGAGATTCGTGCACCCATGCCATATATTTAATCTTATATCTAAAGTCCTCCGACAACTTTATGAAGAAATGCTACAGCAAAGTACTGCGATGCAGTTCATTCCTCTCTCCCACCTAATACTAGTTTTTTTTACCGCAACCTAATACTAGTTCTTTATGCTGCACACTAGTACATAGATTTTATTTTTCTTCCTAAACTTTAAGTAACCATATATTTTAAAACAAATATAGGATAAATAGTCCCTTTGAACGTGTGTCTTTCCTTCAATGATATCTTGGAAACAAGCTTAATATTTAATGGGTTTTGACAATTTTGAATTTTGAGTTTTTGAAACACGGTGAAACATGTAGAAAATGGTGTGCAACACAATGAAATATACCAGAACAAGGTAAGACAAAGGTATTACACCGACACGGAATATGACATTATAATGCGCTCCAAAACACGATGAAACAAGAATTTTTTGGTTACTCTAACAATCACAGTTTTTATAGTTTCATCTTATTTCAAAATCCATATTTCAAAATTGATGAAAATATATCGGGTGTTTGTTTTCAGGGACTTTTTTTGTGTAGGGACTAGAAAAAGTCCCTCTTAGAGACTTTTTTATCAAACGGGAGAGACTTTTTAAGGACTAAACTAGGCATTTGGAACTAAATGAAGAAGACTCTCAAGGAGAGTCTTTTTGGGACTTTTCCAACAATGCCCCTCCATGCACCCATTGACCCGCCACCCCATGGTGTTGTTTGATTGTTATTTTTCTATATACTAGGGGCAACATGGTCATTTAATAACCTCTAGAAAGGGACTAGGAACTTTTTAGTCTCTGAAAACGAACAGAAAGAGACTTTTTAGGGACTAGGAACTTTTTAGTTGGGACTAGAAAAAGTCCTAAGACTAGAGAACCAAACACCACCATAGTCATGTTTAGTCTTGTTGAAAAGATCTCGTCACCGTGAATGCAAATATGTAAACAGATCAGAAAGCAAAAAAGATTGTTTAAAAACTATGACAGTTTTAAATTTGAGAGTAAACTTAAATGCATGGGTGCATTGAGGAGAGAGAGAGCGAATCTAAGTAGGGGATAGGGTAAAGTAGGTGTGTTGGCTGTCATAATGTAGTTGATTGGACATGCGGTATCTCCCGTGCATGGTAAAGAAGTCGGTCTCGTCTGTGGAGTGCATTTGCCGCTGCGCAAGACGTGATGCGTGACGAGCAAGTCTTGCACGGCGTCCATGGCGTGTCTGTGCAAGACGTGGAGGGCCTGCGCGGTGAGGAGGTCGTTGCCGTGGTGCCACCGTGCGAGGAAACGACGTAGTGCCCCATGCCGGATAGGGGAGATCACGCATGCTCGCCGACGCCATGTCTTGCATGGCTGCGATCTCCCCATTTAGTTACCATGAAGATCACGGACATCGCCCATAGTGTGTGGATTAGCTTGCCTGGCTTGCTGTTGCTAGCACATGAGGAATCGATCCGCTTCCTTGGTGTGTACGTGCTGGTGCAGAGCCAGTGGCGGAGCACGTGCACGACGTCGCGCACCACCATGGACGGCGGCAGCCAGCGAGGCCAAGTGGCGGCATGGCTACAATTCTGACGAGATGCAGCACGCACTGGTTGACATCCACGGACGCCGAGTAACTTCGCCTCGCCGCGGAAGGTGTGGCAGTCGCGCAAGATGGCCAATCTCCAGCTCCGTTCGTGGACGTCCTTCTGCTCGCCGACGGCAAGCGGTGGCGTGCTTGGTGCGCGCACGGGCAGCCTTGCGTTTAGTGTGCCGTCGGTGTGGAGAGCGAAGGCACATTAGTGTTCGACAAAATGCCAACATAGTGCATTAGAGAGAAAAGGTAGGAAGATGGGATGAGGTGGCGCATCAGCGCCAATTCTACTCTGGTTGGGCAGAGGGACCAAATTTGTCTGGTATGAGAAGTTATGGGTGCAAAATGTCTTGCTTTTGAAGCTGAGGAATCAAAACACTTAATTAGGATTCACCATAATAAAAAGTTTTAATGATTACTAATTAAATATCACAACGATAACCAGTGTCTCAGACTCAAGGGGAGTAGAGTACTTGCATGACAATAAACAATTAGTAAGTATCACAACGAAAACAAAAATTACTAATTAAGTATCAGAAATTAGGACAACTTATGACGAAGCAGGGGAGTAGAGAACTCTGAACATCCAAGACCACGTCGCTGTTAAGAAGCCGGAGCCTCAGAGTATCTCCAATAGCTTGTCTATATGGATGTCTATACTCGTTTTCCACGACGTGACCTCAAAATAGACGTTCAACAGCTTGTCTATATGGTCGTCCAAATATACACATCCTCTATATCGATCTCGACAATGTCCACGCCTGGACAATGTGAAGGCATTGTTTAAAGGGATTTTTGTATTCGTGCCCCTAGTTGGATCACACTCGACGGATTTGCCCCTATTTTTTCAATAATTGCGGTTTTACCCAGCTCACTTCACTCGCCTTGTGCGAACCGTGATTGGTCGGAACCGCCCCGGAAGGGCAAAAACACAAGGCGAGTGAAGTGAGTTGGGCAAAACCGCAATTGTTGAAAAAATAGGGGCAAATCAGTCGAGCGTGACCCAACTAGGGGCACGAATACAATTGTTCCTTGTTTAAAGTCAGATGCAGTCATGATTTCTTTCTCTCCCCAGCGACGGCCCACCGATCATGGTCCTTGTATATAGACATTCTGATGCAAAACTGGACGTTTATATGAGAAAATCTTTTTAGACCATTGTCTATATAAATATATATACATCCAAATATACACATGCTATTGAAGATGCTCTGAGCATGGTGATAAGAATGTGTCATCCAGTCGCGTTTAAGCAAACGAAATGTACACCAACCGCTTTTGAGAGAGTATTACTACCTTGAGCGTGGGATTAGGCATGGGGCGGCACACATCCTTGATCTCATCAAGATCCTGGCCCTACAGAGCACACGAAAAAATTAAGTTCTGGATCAACAAATAATTTCACGAAGCCGATAAACTTATTTCACTCGCTTTCATTACGCTTGATCAGATCCACCCTCATCAAGTCTAGTTCGTCCTTCATTTGTGTGATGATGTTCTTTTGATCCTCCACGACCTTGGTGTCATCTTTCTATAGCTGCTCTTTCTATTCATCAACATTATTCCTGTGTTGTTCATATTCCTTGTTAGAGAGATACCACACAAGAAAATAAAAGATCTCATATGACAGCTTGCCGGTATTGATTTCATGGGAACAATTCGATGTAAGTGCTTTGGCGAATCACAACTGTATAAAGACCTCACTTTCCTTCTTCAATGAGAACTTGCCTTTGTTTTTGTATTCATGTGGGGGGGGGGGGGGGGGGGTAAGCTTAGCAACACTTGGCAATTTTCCAAACATCAAGGCGGTGAGTGCCCCTCAGTCCGGCTGGCCCTCCAGTCCCCCCCCCCCCTCCTCCCCCGGCTTTGGGTCGGGGGTCGGCTAGGCGCGGCGCCACGCCTCTGGCCGGCTGGCCACAGCCGGTGAGCGGCGGGTCAGCGTCCGTCCAATCCAACCATACAACAAGACGACCCCCATGACGGAAAGAGCGTGGATACAGTGCCCGCAGTACCGCTGACCGGGGCGGCCCCGGTCAGCGACGACGCAATGCAGCATTGTAGCCACACAGTGCCAACCACTCTGTGACGCGGCGGACGGCATGCCACAGTGGCGGGCAGCCGGCGGGTCCCGCAGCTGGCAGACCCTGCTGGAAGACAGAGACAATGACACCAGGGACCCACCCTCCTTACTTTATCACTTGTAACCTCGGAGGCCAGGCTATAAGACATCCCAGGAGCCCCCTAGGAGGGGGTCGGCTCATTCTTCACACACACCCACACACTCATGCAGGGAGAAGGGGAGAGCTAGCTCCATCTTCCTCCCCATCCATACAGCTCAAGGAGCACCATTGCAGTTCTTGTGATCCTCATAGTCGATCCGGTAGGACTAGGTGAAAGAACATGCGGTGCCCCCATATTTGGTTTTGTTAATTAATGACAATCTCTATGGATTAATGGTTGCCTTGAGTTATATTTGAAGGTTTTGTCCATAGGCTTTTCTTGGAGTACATGTGTTGGTTTCAAGGAGAGTTGGTGCCGACCAAGGTGCTATTCAAGGAATTATCCAAAGATTGGTCATGTGAGAGTTAAGCTTATTGCAAGCATGTCTTGAAGAAGAAGATTGTGTGATCATTCATGTCTACCTTCGAGACATCATCCAAATGAAGAGAATTGGAAAGATTCAAGGTTGATCAAGATTAAGTCAAGAATGAATCAAATTGCTCAACTCACAAAGCGCAGAAGATGTACCGAGAGGGATCAAGTGATCCCATGGTATGGTAAGCATTGTCAATTTTGCTTTGTGTACTAACCCATGGTCTTCGTGAGAGTTCTTTGTGGGGTTAGGTTGGGTGTGCAAGTTTAAGTGGAGCATCATGAAGAGATCAAATGCTTGAAGCTTACCGTCCATTGTGGTGACAATGGACATGTGGAGATGTGCGGAAGAGTGGCTCACCCATAGTGAAGTATGGGGGAGCAATCAACTAGTCTTCATCGAGCCAACACAATCAAGAAAGGTGGTCCAATTTGAGGAAGTCAAGATCGTCATCATCTAGCTCAAGTGAACCATGTGCAAGGCAAAGGTTTGCCCTTGATAGATTTTCTATTTTACCGGTCTCATGATGGTAGTTGGGAGACCGGGTTATAGGATCGATTGTCGTACTATTAAGGGGGGCTCTCGATGAGTAGTTTGATCGTATCGTTCGTTGAGAGCTCAAACCATTGCATCCTTGCATCATATTTCTTGGTTCTTGTTTGGTTCTCTTTGTGAGTCTTAGAGCTTATGGTCATCTTGATGACAAGCTCAATTTCATCGAAAACGGAGTTCAGATGCATCTTCTATGATGTTTTCGATGTTGGAGGTTTTGCCGGTTCTTCTCTGTTGGAGGTTTCACTCCTCTATTTGTTAGGCATACCTCCCCTGACTCTTCTTACTATAAGCAGTCGTTGTTTTGATGCTACTCGTCATCTTGTTTCCAAAAAGTTTGAGTTTGCTCAATTCGGAGCTCGTATGAAGAAGTTATGGCAGTTCTTGTTTTTTGAGAGTGGCTTTTGTCTGGTCCCAGCGGTAGTACCGCGAGCCCAAGCGGTAGTACCGCTTGGAGCTCTCAGCCATAGTACCACTGTGGCGCCGCTCTTCTACCGCCTCGATTTTGGATCCTGCTCTTCTCGTGTCGGGTTCAGCGGCAGTAGGAGCGGTAGTACCGCTCTTGTGCGGTAGTACCGCTGGGCCAAGCGGCAGTACCGCTGCGGCCAACAGTAGTACCGCTGGCTACAGCGGTAGTGCCGCTCATACTGCTCTACCTCTCTGGCAGTTTTTCAACTCGTGTTTTTATCTCCCGTTGGGGTGTTTTGACCATGCTAAGCGGTAGTACCGCTCGTGGAGCGGTAGTACCACTCGTGTGCGGGCTGAGCACATAAGGGTTGGATTCGGGAGCTCCTATAAAAGGGGGTGTTCTTCCCCAATGAACCTTATCCTTTGACCTCATGTTCTTCCCCCATTGTTGACCTTCGAGCTTGCTAACTCTCAATCCCTCCATGGATTCTTGCTAGTTTTTGAGGGAAAAGAGAGAGGAGATCTAGATCCACACTTTCACCAATCACTTTCTCCTCTATGTGAGGGGAACCCCTTGAATCTAGATCTTGGAGTTCTTGGTGTTCTCCTTCTTGTTCTTTCTCTCACTGTCCTCCCTAGCATTAGTTGCTTTGGTGGGATTTGAGAGAGAAGGACTTGGGCACTCTGTGTGCCCTTGCCATTGCATTTGTGCATTGGTTTGACTTTTCCACGGTGACACGTGGAAGTTACAAGTTGGGAAGCTTATTACTCTTGGGTTCTTGGTACCCTTGAGCTTGTTCCTCTTGGGTGTTTGGGCGCCCTAAACGGTTGGTGGTGTTCGGAGCTCAATCATTATGGTGTAAAGCTTCGGGCAAGCGTCGGGGTCTTCAATTAGGCTGTGGAGATCGCCCCGAGCAATTTGACGGGTACCGGTGACCGCCCCCAAGGGTTTCCAAAGTGTGCGGGTTTGGTGACCGCCCCCAAGGGTTGCCATTTGTACGGGTTCGGTGATCGCCCTCAAGGGTCCCTTAGTGGAATCACGATATCTTGCATTGTGCGAGGGCGTGAGGAGATTACGGTGGCCCTAGTGGCTTCTTGGGGAGCATTGTGCCTCCACACCGCTCCAAACAGAGATTAGCATCCGCAAGGGTGTGAACTTCGGGATACATCATCGTCTCCGCGTGCCTCGGTTATCTCTTACCCGAGCCCTTTACTTATGCACTTTACTTTGTGATAGCCATATTGTTCTTTGTCATATATCTTGCTATCACATAGTTGCTTATCTTGCTTAGCATAAGTTATTGGTGCACATAGGTGAGCCTAGTTATTTTAGGTTTTGTGCTTAGCAAATTAACCGCTAGGTTTATTCCGCATTTGTTCAAGCCTAATCCATAATCATTTTAAAGCGCCTATTCACCCCCCTCTAGGTGACATCCTCGATCTTTCAATTGGTATCAGAGCCTCGTCTCTCTTTATTAGGCTTTACCGCCTAGAGAGTAAAGATGTCGACTAGGGGATTAGGATTGTCTGACACTCTTAGTTTCGATGGCACAAATTTTGATGTTTGGGTAATTCGCATGCTTAATCTCTTTAGGGTCATGGACCCAAATTTAGAGGGAATTCTAGATATGGGTTTTTCTCCTCCAAAGGATCCCCAAAGATTATTTTTAGAGTATGAGAAAAACTCTTATCTCAATGCTCAAGCTTCTAATGTGCTTTTCGATGCTTTGAGCAATGTAGTTATATTTCAACTCATGTCGTTCCGGGATGCTCATGAGTTGTGGACAAAGCTTCAAAATAAATATGGCGTGTCCAAGTTTTGTGGGGATGATTGTTCTCCCTCCACATCCGGCCGTATAGTCTTCTCAACTTCTTCTACTTCACCTACATGTGGTTTGCCACAAGGTAATGATATGGTGAGTAATGTTGGTCATTGCAATGATGATAGTATGTTTATTGTGGATGATCCTTCATCACTATCTTATTGCAATGCTCCTTCTTTGGGCTTTAACACTTCGAGCACTTCAAATGTTTCACATGCTTGTGTTGATAGTCCTTGCATATCATATAGAAATTGCTTGACTAAATCTCATGATGATATGTTTACTATGTCTTTGTTGCCATGATAAAAATGCATACATGTCCTCGAATTGTTGTGCTAACAATATAGAGGAAACCCAACACCACATGCAACAAGAAGATGATACATAGGTATATATGAACTTAAAACTACTTATGTACATGTTTAAGTAGATGTCAGGCCTAAAAAAACATTTTCATGAAAATGAGGTTATGTTGGTGTTGCATGATAGAATGGTCAAAGCTATGTTGCTAAGTAAATAATGAGGTTTTCTTGTTTGTGCTAGTAGATTGGGCATTGCAGATTCGTTGTCATTGGAAGAAAAGTTTAAACAAATATTAAATGGTTTGGAGTGGTGGGGCAGGAGGCTCTCAATGGGAGATGAAGAGTTACTACAATTAGTTCATGTATGACAAATATACCTTTATTTATATGTCAATGTATAAGATGATAAATACCAGTGTTGAGGACTTCGAGAAAATTGTGAGGGGTTAACAGGAGAAGGAAATATCAGATGGTGAGATGACCAAGAGTCTATAGACCTATGCAGAAAAGAGGGCTGGAAATACATAATCTATAGAGGTTTAACATGGATCTTGAAACAGGATGAGCGACGTGCCAAGATATAGTGGGGTGAACATGCAAGATTCATAATGAATCTATCCATTAAATAGGAAATTAGTCCCAGACACTGCTTATCTGTTTGGTCAGCTTAAGACCAAATCTTTGTATTTGTTGGTAGTAGGTAATCGGTGACATATTGATTTTCAAGAAGATGCTTCATTAAGGGTGATGGAAATATTGTTCAAAAACTGGCATACAGAAGCTGGTAGTGTAGCTTCATAGGATGGAGAGAAGTGACAACATTAACCGGCTAATTTCAGACAAAACCTAGTGACGGTAGTTTTGAATACTAATGTTGATCGGCCAAAATGGGGGTGGTCTAGGAATGAGGTCATCGTTCTTGGCTCTCTCTATGTAAACATATATCACATCAAGAGCCTCGCAAATATTTTAGGCATCCTTGAAAGGCTAAACTTATCCTTACCAAGTGTCTACTCCGGCAGCACTGTGGACAGTTCCGAGGGTCCCTGGATAATCGTAGGCATTAACTCGGTTTATCCATGCCATAGGTAAATCTCTCCAATAATGTGCCATAAGTCGTGTACTGTGTGTGATAACACTATGGGGTGTCTTAATTTTTCAATGACAAATACTCCACCGATTTGGGCGGAGAACGAAGTTGGCGATCCAACAACAAACATGCTACATCAAGGCATCTTAGTAACGCTAAACCAATCACCTAGAGGTCACTAATGATGCAGGAAGCACAACCAGCCATCCTAAGCATAAACGTGTAATTCCTGCATGTAATTGAAGAACATGCAAGGACTGATAAAAGCAATATGGATACTGTGAGTATAGATGAACATCAAATATCTCATAATGATGAGAAAGCTCGGACTCTGATAGACGTCTTGGCCTAGTCATTGGACTCATATGAAGTACATGAAGTTGGCCTAGCCGCTAAGTATTACCTAACAAAACTCATAAAATACACTACGAGGTTGATCTATCTGTATAAGAGGACCAGGCGGTGGCAGTCAAAAGGGTGGATGTAGGCCCCAAGGCAAGTAAAATTCAAACCTAGGTTGTACAAGGCACACGGGTCCAAGTGGAGGTGGTGCAACATCCTTTGACTTGGTTTCTATGATTGTGTGGGGGGTTTTCTTTTTGCAATTGCTTCACACCCATAAGGAATTTGGAGGCATGGTTTGGTCCCGTTCAAAAGTAGATGAGACACGCTTTCCAAAAAATAAATCTAAGGTCATCCAATTCGAAGTCCGTATGTGAATGATAGTGTGGTTTCAAGTTAGGTATGTTTGACCAGTTTGAATTTGAGTCAATGACTTGTTGAAACTTGCTCTCTAACATCTCTTGGACCCAAAGTGGCATGAGAGAACGAGTTTTACATCACCTCATTATGTCTCTTCACTTGGCCATTTGTTTTTTTATCAAATATGTAGGAAGTAATAGTAGTTGTGGTTGTATCCATGGTAATAATGTCCTCATCAATGTGCGACTCGGAAATTTGGATGATGTGTGAGCACTCTTAGAACACGTACAATTATGTTATCTTGGCAATGTCAATAGAATGACATTGAGTTGGAAATAGAGAAATGAAAAGGAATATTTTGTATTCGTATGTTCACTTGATGTGAAAGATATGATAGAAAAAACTAAGAGATATAACCTAGTACTTCCTCCGTCTCAAAATACGTTTCTCAACTTTAGTACCACTTTGTACTAATGTTAGTAAAGGAGGGAAATATCAGGTGCTACCGGCTCTTACATGATACCGTGATACGTGCTCCTAGGCTGTTGGATCGCAGATCCGATGGCTTCCGAAAGCTCTTGAACATTTTGCAAAAAAAGTCATTCGAGAGTCTCAAAATTGCGCACAACTACAACAGCTTCTTAGATGACATCGGATGTGAGATTCTACAACTCCCAAGAGCCCGTATCACGGCATAATGTAAGAGCTGATAGCACCTGATAATTTTTCATAGTACAAGGCTGAGATACTTATTTTAAGGCGGAGGGAGTATCATTTAAGGAAATCCCTTACATAAGAGTTTCTTCAGATCTGGCTCTTAGTTCATAAATTTGTTATACAAAAGCGATATTTGTTCCTATCTCATCCCAATGTCACTCCAAGCCTTAGGCTGGCCATAGTGGTGGTATCTTAAGCAGTAGTATCATGCACTCGGGAATAGCAAACAAGTTGATGTGGTAGAGAATTAAAGAAGAGAGAGGGTTAGAATAATATAGATAGCTAGATACTGTATCATATTATGATACTAGTATATGATACTCCCCACTATAAGTAGCCTTGTATGTTTTGTATATTATGTGTATGATAAATGCATTAACCACACATCTAGATATGCTATAGTTATTGCACATCCAAGTGGCTCAATCAAACTTGAAAGAAAAAGGGAAATGCCAAAAGAAAATGATTGCACAAGTCTTCACATAAAATCAATGGCATATATATGATTTAGATGTCAATAATTAAGACACATCTATATGTGCTTTGTAGCAAAACTTGAATAAATAAATGCATTAATGACAGTGTGGCATACCCATACGACCGCAAGGATATCTCTAAGGCAAACTAAATACAACAATAAGTAGCCAGCCAGCCAGCCAACGAGCGCTAGTCTCATCTTCCGCAAAGAGAACAGCTTTCAGGCGCTAGCTCGCTGAAAATGGCACGGGGAAGCAGCAGCGGAAAGCTGGCTGAGCACGGCCTCCTCTTGGTTTTCCTGATGCTGCTGCAGGGTGGCGTGGAGCAGGCGGCGGCGCGGCCGCGGGAGTGGTACGTCGGCGACAAGAAGGGCTGGACCTTCGGCGTCATGGGGTGGCCCAACTCGCCTACCTTCAAGCCCTTCAGGGAAGGCGACGTGCTGGGTACGTACGGCCAGGCCCTTCGACTCGTATAGTTTCTGTTGGCCCGGATGTTTTTCACTCTGTCTGTACAATATATATGTAGTACAATTGAAAACGTACGCGTGGTTCCTTCGTCCCGGCTGCAGTTTTCAAGTACGACCGCGCGGCGCAGAACGTGATACAGGTGGACGACTTCGGGTTCGGCACCTGCACCAGGCACCCCGCCAACGCCACGGTGTACGACTCCGGCAACGACCGCATCAGGCTCTCTCGCGGCCTCATCAACTTCATCAGCGGCGTCTCGGACAACTGCTACAAGGGCGGCGTCAAGATCTCACTCACCGTCAGGCCGTGACCAACCAGGTCGATCGACTGTGTCCATGTCGTGCATCGATTCATCGTCCTGGACCGCGTACGCTCCATTTTGTCACGTTCTTCCTCAGGAATAAAAATAATGGAATGATTTATGCGTGTGGTAGCTCATTACTCCATTGATCTTAAGTTTTTTTTCCAGAAAAAGATCCGCAGATCTATTATAGAAGTTCCTCGAAAGTACAAAACACCTCAAACATAATAAAAATCACGTTAAGATCTCCAGATCACCTGACAACCACTACTGCCTCCCGAACGAGTCGCTGTCGTCGTCACTCTTCTACTAGAGCCGGCTTGATCTTGTCAATGACAGTTAGGAAGTCTTCATGCATGTGCGCAAAGGACAAGTGCTCTGGAACCGCAGTCGTCATCGTTGAACCCTTGAATGGATCTGGAGCAATTGACATCAAATCTCGTCGTCGCACACGCATGACGAGAAACACTTACCTCGTTGCCCCAAAGAGCCAACATGAATCTACACCGAAACTCCATCGACTACGTCATGATAGACGAACTTGAGAAGGATCAAAATCCGGACGTAAGACAAACCCAAAGAAGAAATGTGCCACCATCCGCCAGAGCAACGCACGTGCAAGGAAATTCATCTTGGACCCGGTAGATCATATTCTTCTTGTGAATGTCTTGGCACCATTAATCAGGCATTCTCACTAGTCTACCTACCTTTCTAGCAGCTATAAAAATATGCAAGTGCTCCAACAACATCTTTAGTTGATTCAAGTTTTTGGACATAAACTCGAAGTCTGCGCACATAGATGTTGTGCTCAAACAGTATTTGAACAAACTAATAAATTGTGGAGAGACAAATGTGGTTTCATTGTTAGTACCATCACTCTAGTATAGTAGTCAAAATCGAACTCTAGGACAATAACCGAAGCCAAAACAAATGTTTGGAATCTCCTTCAAGTTTACGGGGCGCCAACTGTGACTTGCCAAGTTTGTTTCTCTATCAAGCAGGCAATAAGTATCACATTTAAAACACATTTGTCTTTTACTAGAGTGATGGTACAGTTGGCGCAGTTGAGCCTAAATTTCTGGTTATTTGTAGTCAAAATCAAACTCTGGGACAATAACTTCTCATAATCCAAAACAAATGTTTGGAATCTCCTTCAAGTTTATCGAGCGCCAACTCTGACTTGCCAAGTTTTTTTCTTTGTCAAGTAGGCCTTGCACTTGGTCCCTGGAATTAGAAAGACAATTCTCTAGTGGGTGTTGGGTTGGCGCCTGTTGCTTACTCCCTCCGTTAGCAAATAAGATATTCTAACTGTTGGGTTGGCGCCTGTTGCTTACTCCCTCCGTTGGCGACTAGAGTGATGGCACAGTAGTCTCTAGTTATTTGAGCCTAAATTTCTGGCAGATACAGTCCCAAGCCTCAAGAAGGTTCTTGTTCAAGAAAATTTGGTAGGGCGGTTCTAAAACGGAAGTAGTACCCCGGATGTCTGCATCTGAAAATTCAGAGTCCACGCGTTTTGGACGGTAATCTAGCCCACCTGTTGTAGTTTACTAGTTTCAGATCGCTTTACTTTCCTGAAGATTGAATGCGAGGCTTTGAGTCCTGGACCTGGAGTAGTACCGAGGGGTGTCTTCTCTGAAGATTCGACCACATTGCTTTACTTCTACTTCTCTGAAGATTGAATGCGAGGCTTTGAGTCACTGAGCTGATTACCCCGGCCCCGGAGGCCTGGACCTGGAGTTTATGTAATATAGATGACGGACCCATTCTAGTTGTTTGAATTGTTCTGCTAAGATGGATTTTGTTCAAGCAATTTTTTTTTTGAAATTTCAAAGGACGTCAGGAGTTATGCCCTATGAATATAAGATACTACTCCCTCCGTCCGGAAATACTTGTCAACAAAATGTATGAAAATGGATGTATTTAGAACTAAAATACATCTAGATACATCCATTTCAATGACAAGTATTTCCGGACGGAGGGAGTACTAATAAGTTGAGGAAAATACATGTTGTGCCAGCATGGAGAGGGCAATGCATTCTGGTCTCAAGATAGTTGGCATCGCGAAATCTGAAGCTCCACCAATGATGTAATTCCCTGAGTACCAAGCAGTATAGTGCTAGTGATCTTTACTAAGTAGTTACCGCTAGCAAAGGCTGAAGGTAATTTGATGTGACCCAAAAATCGTAGTACTTGATGCAGAGGTCCGAGGGTCCAAAGACTAGTGGCAGGTCTTATGTTTGGTAGCTGTTGTTCAGGTTTCTGTGTTTCCTTGATGCTGATAGAACCTGACCACTTCATGGTCGTTTGCTGGCAGGTGATCAGTCAAGGTCTTATAGTCATTGTCAGGATGTTTCACTCAAAAGTTTTGTGGTTACCATTTCAGTTGTGCCCCAACGGCAAGGGTACCTGTCGCGTTCTCCATTTTCCACCATGTCTAATTTTATCCTGTGTTGTACTATGTTTTCCTTGCTTCCTAGTAATATTTAAGCAACACTCATGGCAGCTTGTTTCCCCATCTGCTCAACTTCAATATGTTTCTTCACCTGTTACTTCTTGGACTTGTTTTTACCTTACACATTCCTGCATCCTCTGCTGCCATTGACTCCATTGCACCTGGCCACGGACTTGTTTGCGGTGTCGGTGACAAGCTTGTCTCCCTAGATGGCAAGTTTGCGCTTGGCTTCTTCCAACCAGGCAGTAAGTCCCACAACACCTTGAACTGGTACCTAGGCATTTGGTTCAATAAAGTCCCCAAGATAACTCCGGTGTGGGTCGCAAACCGTGATTATCCAATCACACAACCCACTTTAGTTAGATTCACAATTTCCCAAGATGGCAATCTTGTCATCTTAGATCAAGCCGCCAATTCCATAATCTGGTCTACCGGAGTTAGTATCAGAACCAACACCACCATTGCCATACTCATGAACAATGGAAACTTTGTCCTACAAAATGCCTCAAACTCATCCGACATTTTATGGCAGAGTTTTGACCACCCAACAAATACTTTGCTCCCTGGTGCAAAGATCGGCCGAGACAAGGTCACTGGTTTGACTCACCGTCTTGTTTCCAACAAGAACTTGATTGACCGAGCTCATGGCCGTTACTGTTATGAGTTAGTTCCTAACAAGTTGATCCTTACGCCTTTGAACTCATCCATAACATACTGGTCTAGCGGGGAATGGAATGGACAGTATTTTAGCTCCATTCCGGAGATGTTAAGCCGCGACTTGATAGACTTCAAGTTTGTCAACAACACAAATGAGGAGTACTTCACATTCACCTTACTGAACGACACGATGATCATGCATCATCTACTTGATGTTTCTGGTCAAATGAAGACTTTAATATGGGTTGAGGTCTCTCAGGATTGGTCACATTCCTACATCAACCCCAATGCTCAGTGTGATGTCTATGCTTTCTGTGGACCATTCACTGTGTGCGATGATAACTCAGCTCCATATTGTAGCTGCATGAAGGGCTTCTCCATAAGATCCCCAGAGGATTGGGAGCAAAATGATAGAAACGGTGGATGCGTTAGAAATACTCCTTTAAATTGTGGCAGTAACAGGAGTACTGCAGGAATGACTGATAAATTCTACTCCTTGTCCAACGTGAAATTGCCTCAGAATGCTGACAACATAGGCTCTGCTACCAGTGCTAGAGAATGTGCAGAAGTTTGCCTGAGAAGTTGCTCTTGCACTGCATATTCTTGCACCGACAGTCGATGCTCTATCTGGCATGAGGAACTCCTCAATGTAAAACAACAGGATGCTGACACTACGGACACAAATGATGGTGCAGTTCTTTATCTTCGCCTTGCTGCAAAAGAGATGCAAACTCAGAAACCTGGCAGAAGAGTGACCACTCGGATTTTGGCAGTTACCATTGTCACTGCCCTGGGGTTACTGGCACTCACATTGCTAGTTCTTATATTGATGATTCGGAGGAACAATAGGAGTTGGTCTGGTGGTACACTGATAGATCCTCAAGACGGTGGAATTATTGCATTTAGATACACTGATTTGCAGTGGGCAACAAGAAATTTCTCGGAGAAGCTAGGTGCCGGCGGCTTTGGTTCTGTGTTCAAGGCATATCTGTCTGACTCGGTTACAATGGCAGTGAAAAGGCTTGATGGTGCTTGTCAAGGAGAAAAACAATTCAGGGCCGAGGTGACTACAGTCGGGGTTATACAACATATCAATTTAGTTAGACTGATCGGTTTCTGCTGCGAGGGTGAACGAAGGTTACTTGCATATGAGTACATGCCAAATCGTTCTCTTGACATCCATCTATTTCAGAAGAACAACACAGTTTTAAACTGGGGTACCAGGTTTAAAATAGCTCTGGGAGTTGCTAGGGGGCTGGCTTACCTGCATGAGAGCTGCCAAGACTTGATCATACACTGTGATATCAAGCCACAAAATATACTCCTCGATAAGTCGTTTGTTGCTAAAATTGCTGACTTTGGTATGGCCAAGTTAATAGGGAGGGATTTTAGCCGGGTTCTGACTACAGCAAGAGGAACCGTAGGATACCTTGCTCCCGAATGGATAAGCGGGGTTGCTATCACACCAAAAGTCGATGTTTACGGCTATGGGATGGTGCTAATGGAAATCATATCAGGAAGACCGAATTCACTTGAACAATACACTGCAGGTGGTGATTGTGATGTTTTCTTCCCTGTGCATGCTGCACATATGCTTCTCGAGGGAGATGTGGCAAGCTTGGTGGATGACAAATTATCTGGTGATGTGAATCTAGAGGAGGCTGAACGGTTATGCAAGGTTGCTTGTTGGTGCATTCAGGATGATGAGTTTGATCGGCCGACAATGGGAGAAGTTGTTCGTGCTCTAGAGGGTCTATCTGATCTTGACATGCCTCCCATTCCAAGACTACTTCAGGTTATTACAAGGAGTACTCCTACCTCTGTAATGAATCAGAATAATGAAGATGCAGCATGGCATACATAAGAAGCAAACATCTATCTGTATGTGAAACATAGTAAGAAAGTCTGAGAGGGAGCAAGAAGAATGATACCCAATAGCTGTGTAATTTAAGCTTGACTCTGTACCAGGTGTGTAAATCATCAGTCTAGTCGTTCTAATCTTCCACAGGTATGAAATAAAATTCGTCAGAAGTTCAGTGCGACCTCTTGTATGATTGATTTTGTCAATGCAAAGGAATACATTTTTGTTCTGGCTGCTCTTTTTGCTTTGCTTCGTGGTGACTTTGTTCGCTTCTTCACTGGAATGTATGTGTGCATCGTTTCATGATTTGCTGCCTTGCCCTATTTAATCTGACAGTTAGTGGTCACTGGACCTGACCAGTTTTAACTGTGCAAAGTGTTGCTAATGATTTGGATGGAACCATATATACCTTAAATTTAGAGGTAAATACATCACAAGTCACAGAACTTGCACGCGACGATCAGTTTGGTGCATAAACTTGTAAAATACGTGTTTCTGGTCATCTAACTTGTCTTTCCGTTCATAAACGGTGCTTTTCTACTGTATCATGTGCACGTTTGGCATACCAACATGGCAGGGGCCCACTATCAGTGGCTGACGCAGTGGGTAATCTGCATGCATTTTTTTTCAAAAAGCACCCTTACATTTTATTTATTTATGCAGGAAATCCTCAAATAGAATGAAAAGTGCTAGAGCGGCAGCAGGATTCAAACACACGACCTTCTATGATTAGCCTCGCTTAGATAGCCACTTGACCTCCTTACTGTTGATGTTTATAGAGCACAATTAGCTTTTATATAAGATAAACCGTACGAGTTAAAGTAGAAACCAAACGAGAAAGCGGAATATAGTTTTTTGGACCAATCATCTAATTTTTTGTTTGAATTCAAATAATTTAAAATTTGAAAATAAGGATAAAAGGAAAATTAGTGCCCAATGAATGTACGTATTTTTTGGGACAAATCAACAAAATTTTGTTTGAATTCGAATAATTTTAAATTTGAAATCTAGATAAAAGAAATATGGGTCAGAATGAATGTACGTAATCTTTTTTCGGACAAATCAACTAATTTTTATTTGAATTTGAATAATCTATATAAAAGAAATATAGCGCAGAATGAATGTACGTAATTTCTTTCGAACAAATCAACGGAAATTTTGTTCAAATTCAAATAATTTTAAATTGGAAAATCTAGATAAAAGAAAACATAGGTCAGAATGAATGTATGTATATTTTTTGCGGAATAAATAAATAAATTTTATTTGAATTCAAATAATTTTAGATTAAAAAATCTAGAGAAAAGAAAATATAGCACAGAATGAATGTACGTAATTTTGTTCCGAACAATTCATCTAAAAATTGGTTTGAATCCAAATAATTTTAAATTTGAAAATCTAGAGAAATGAAAATATATTCAGAATGTGCACTTTTATTTTAAGGGTGATATACCTTAGTAGTCGAAATGAAATACCAAGTACGATCAGTTGCGGTGGATAGGCTCCATTACAATAGGTCGTTGGTTAGAACTCGCTCGTCCCATTTTTTCAGCCCAATATATTTACAACTTACACTGATCGTAGGACCCACCGGACAACTATTGTTGGAGTGCTTTTGCACAAAGTAAAAAAAAAACAAGCGTGTTTTTGAAAAAAAATAACATCACGTGCACTAGCCACTGACGATAGGCCCAATATATTTACAACGTACACTGACGGTGGGATCCAGCGGGCAACTATTGTTGGAGTGCTTTTGTACAAAGTAAAAAAAATGAGGGTGTTTCTGAAAAAAAAACATCGGCCCTGGCCATGTTGGCGTGCCACGTAGGCAGCGAATACACCCTTGTACGGATAATGTGACCGTATTTACACGCCCGCGCAAGTTAGATGACCAGAAACATGTATTTTGCAAGTTTGTGCACCAAACTGACCGTCATAGGCAAGTTCTAAGACTTCTAGTGCCGGACTGGCCTCCACGGCCACTGTCGTCGAGCGCTGCTCACGTGCGGTTCTGGACCTGCCTCCGCGGCCGCTGCCGTCGAGCGCCGCTCGCGCGCGGCTCTCTGGACCTGCCTCCGTTGCCGCCATCGTCGCGCGCAGCTTGCCGGACTGGCCTCCAAAGCCACTGCCGTCAAGCGTCGCTCGCGTGCAGCCCCCCGGCCCAGCCTTTGCGGTCGCCGTCGCCGCGCCACTCATCAGACCGGCGGCCGCCCGCCGTCCAGATCAGCATTCGCCATCTCTCCGCAGGCCCTTCCCACGGCCGTCATCGTGTACCCATCAGCCGATAGCCCAAACTCCTGAAACCTCCTCACGAACTCTAGAGTCGGACCCGCCGTAGGATGCGGCGAGCGCGTAGGACACGAAGACGCGGCCGAGCCACCCGGACCTCGCGGCGAGCACGCTTAGGGGAACCGCTTGGGCCGTGGAGGTGTGGCGAAGCAGAGCGTGTAGGAGTCAAGCGGGCCGGCGGCGAAGGGGCCGCGTTGCGCGAGCGCGAAGGCGGGGGGACGAGGGAGCGGAGGCATGGGTGCGAGGAGGAGGCGGTGGCGGTGGCGATAAGGGAGTTGAAGAAGAGGCGGGGTGTGCCATAGGACAATGGTTATTATTTACTACTAGAATGGTTTTCAAACCATTTCGGCAACTGCCTTCAACCACAGGTAAGCACTCGGTTTCAGTTCAATTTGGGTGGAAAGTCAAGTTGGTTTGGTTTTGGTTGAGCTGACATATATATAAACTGAGTTTAGTTTGGTTTGGGTTGCCACGTTTATTCGTGCAGGTTTGGTTGAGATATGGTTTAGTTCTTAAACTTTTCTCAGATTTAATTGTGCTTGCAACTGAAACATTTTGTAGTAAGAAATCAGTGGCTCAGCTGTGAGAACCTTTTGCTGGCTGGGGCCTGGAAAAAAGCTTTTCCCTGCCCCGCGTCGCCCCTCCGTGATGACTCGGGGGTCCAAACCCTAGGGCCGCCAGCCAGCGAAGACCAGCAGGCTCCGGTGACGGTGGTGGCCGGGTGGTTGGTCCTGGTGCGCGAGCGGCGTCGCTGGGTCGCGCGTTCTGGCCTGGTGGGCTGGTGCAGTGGCACGCGTGCGCGTCTGCGACACGTGGCTCTTGGGGCTGCTGGGGCCCGTGCATGTCGCCTGTTTCTGCGCGAGAGGCACCCTCGAAACAAACCTGGAGGTGGGCGATGTCGACGAGACCTCCTTCCTATACTATACAATACGTGCTCCTACCAGCTAACCTATCAGTTCTATCTGGTTAAAAGAGTAGCATCAAACTTAAAGAACCAAATACGATGCACAGTGCCGAATTAGTTTACGAATTTCGAAAGCAATTTTTTTAAACAGAGTGTTGTGTGAAACGTAAACACTTTCCAAAAAAATTCACAAGTTTTAAAAAAAATATAATATTATTGAAAAACAAGAACATTTCTTGAAAATCTTGAACAATTTTTTTAAACGAGAATATTTTTTCAAATTTCAAAACAAAATTTGGAACATGAACATATTTTGAAATTCCTGAACAAAATTTGCATACACGATTTTATAAAAACTTGTGAACAATTTTTGAAACTCCTGAATAAATGAAAAAACATGAACAATTTTGAAATTTTGAACAACTTTTGAAAACAGGAACATTTTTAAAAGATTGTGAAAATTTTAAACAAAAACAATCCAATTTTTGTAAAACAAGAACATTTTTTGAAATGCCCAAACAATTTTGGAAACAGGAACATTTTTTGAAACTCCTGAAAAAAAAGAAAACATGAACAATTTTTGAAAATGGGAACATTTTTAAAAATTGTGAAAAATTGAACAAAAACATTCCAAACAATTTTTGTAAAACAAGAACATTTTTTGAAATGCCCGAACATTTTTTGAATTTGTTAACATTTTTTGTAAACACGAACATTTTTTGAAATAGAACATTTTTGAGAAACACAAACAAAATTTTGAACTTTCCAACCAATTTTTGAAAGAAACAAAAAAACAAATAGAAAACAGAGAAAAAAAGGAAAAGAAAGAAGAAAACGAAACGGAAAAACGGAAAAAACCAAAAAAGAAACAGGAAAAAACGGTTTAGGGAACCTTCTAAAAGGTTCCTAAAACTGGCTGGCTAGCTCTGTTACAATGGGCCAGCCCATATCTAGCGATGCGGGGTATTGCCTTGTGCATTCGGTCGACAATTGGACACAAAGAGCGTCATCTAGGGTTTTCCGATGTCGATGTAACGGGAAAGGGGGTATCTCAAGCACACCACACAGAAAAATATGCAGTGATACCAGCCTTCACATGCTCCCATGATACCAACTTAAAATATCCAAATTTAAACCTTTCACAAAAATCATGGAGGTTCACAAAACATAAGTAAACATCCCCTAAAAAATTCAGATCAAAATTCAAAATACACATAAAGAAACAAAAATGACAAAATCAAATGTGAATAGTGTCATTTTTGCTTTTGTCTTCTTTTGACAATATTCATTGAAGATTTTGTCCTTTTTGTTTCTCGGTGTATGTTTTGAATTTGGATCTGAATTTTTTAGGGATGTCTACATATATGTTGTGAACATCCATGAAATTTTTCAGAATTTTTTAAAACGCCTAAATTTGAATTTTTAAATTGGTAGCATGGGAGTATTTATGGGTTGTATCACTTGATACTTCCCCCACACCACACGTCCCAGCCCAAGGGTCACGCTGATCTCCAATTATGAGATAAAATGTGCTAAAATTACTACAACATCGAGAAGGAGTCTACTCTCTAGTGTGCCGCCCATCAGCACACAGATCTTTGTCAAAGATCCAACTCCGAGGGAGGGAAACGCCGCCCATGACGTTAGGAGAAGGGTGCTCGCTTCCTGAGCAAGGCATGCACAAGCACGACCACTGCTCATGCCGGACACCAAGGACAGCAGGTATGGCCACGCCTGTGACCTAACATTAAATGCGGTCTCAGGCTATTGGTAGTAGGCCACCGCAGGCCTATGGGCTCTAGACGGTGAAAATATGATGTGGCATTGATGATAAGATATCAATCATATCAAGATAACACTTGCAAATACATCATACGGGTTCCAAGCCCACCCATTTTTGTGTGTGTTCACACGAGTAAGGACGGCCACTGTGGTTCGCTTAGTCAAAGACGTCATATGGGTTCCAAGCCCACCTATTTTTATGTGTGTTCCCACGAGTAAGGACGGCCATTGTGGTGCCCCCAACACTATATAAGGGGAGGACTGAAACCATCCAAGGGGACGAACTCCTCTCACACTTAGAAATCACACAAGACTTAGAGGAGTAGGAGAAAAGGGCATGCTATTATCAAATATGGAATACAACAAGTTCTCTAGATAGCACTAGAGGATCTCATACATCAAGATTTCTGAATCTTGGATAAACACAACAAGATTTGGGGCTCAAGAGCTAGGGATTGGAATAATCTCACCAAAGTTGGTGGAAGCAGAGCTTGAAGCAGACAAGGTAGTGGATCTGGATCATCGCAACCTTGGGGAGGAGCTCCCTTTGCTTCTTCCTTCAATCTTCCTCTTCTTCCCCCCCCCCTCTCTCTAGTTTTTCTTTGTTCTCCCATGGAGGATGAACCGATTTTTTCACTCTTGGTGGTGGCTGCTAGATGGAGGGTAAAGTATCCCCATCCACTCACGTGCAAAGTCCAAAATGACCCTAGGTCATCCTAATGGGTAGTAGACTTCTGCACCTCTTTAGGCTGCCTAAAAGGCTTCAAATGGTCATCTCCTCACAACCGAGGAGGATATCCCAACAAATCTCCCCCTCCGACTCATGACAGGGGCATGCCCGCTACCTTGCAACATGTTTGTAGCTTCTCATTTGGCAATATCTTGCTCATCATATCCGAACCATTATCGTCAGTATGGATCTTCTCGAGTTTCAACAACTTGGAACTCACAACATCTCGAATCCAATGATACCTCACATCATTGTGCTTGGTTCAAGAGTGATAGCTTGAATTCTTGGCAAGATGAATAGCACTTTGACTGTCACAAAATAGAGCATACTTCTCTTACTTCAGCCGAGCTCTTGCAAGAAGATATTCATCCACAAAACTTCCTTGCCAGCATCAACTGCTGCTATGTACTCAGCTTTTGTAGTCGACATAGAAACACATTTCTGCAATCTTGATTGCCATGACACTGCTCCCCCTACATAAATCATCAGGTATCCACATGTGGACTTCCTACGATCCTTGTCACCTGCATAATCTACATCTGTATAGCCCTGCAATGCCAGATCACCGTTTCCAAAGCATAAACAAATGTAGAAGTACCATTGAGATACCCGAGAATCCACTTTCACTACTTCCCAGTGAGCTTTACCTGGATTTGTCATGAACCGGCTAACAAATCCAACTGCATAGGGAATGTCAGGCCTGTTGCATACCATAGCATACATCAATCTGCCCACAACAGATTGGTAAGGTACTTTCCTCATTTCTTCTTTCTCCTTCTTGCTTGTAGGACATTGTTTTGAATTCAATTTTTGATGGCCTGCAAGTGGAGAGATAACAGATTTTGCATCTTTCATATTGAAACTTTCAAGTACCTTCTCGATGTATCTTTCCCTTGAGAGCCAAAGTAGCTTCTTTGATCTATCACGGGAGATCTTCATGCCAAGTATTTGCTTAGCTGGTCCTAAATCCTTCATGGCAAATGATTTACTCAATGCCTTCTTGAGGATAGCAATCCTCTGTGTGCCATTTCCAAACAATCAACATATCATCAACATATAGTAAGAGAATAATGAAGTCACCCTCGGGGTACCTCTTCATAAAGACACAATGATCAGGTTGTGCTTTATTGTAACCAAGCCCAATCATAAAAGACTCAAACTTCTTGTACCACTGCCGAGGAGCTTGATTCAAGCCATACAAGCTCTTCTTCAATTTGCAAACTAAGTGCTCCTTGCCTGCAACCATGAAACCCTCTGGCTGCTCCATATATATCTTCCTCCTCTAGTTCACCATGCAAGAATGTTGTATTCACATCAAGTTGTTCAATTTCCAAATCCATGGTGGCAGCCATGCCAAGCACAACTCGGATCAAAGAAATCTTGACCACTAGAGAGAATATCTCATCATAATCGATGCCCTTTTTCCGACTGAAACCTTTCACAACCAATCTGGCCTTGTGTGATAGCCTGGCTTATTAGGGATGATAGACTACTCATATCAATAAGGAATTCCTTCTTTTCCGGTAGCCCATTTGGATAGAACTCCAAAGTTAAGCGTGCTCAGCTTGGAATAGTTTCAGGATGGGTGACCGATTGGGAAGTTGCTCCTGGTTGCGCACGAGTGAGGACAAAGTGCGCAGAAAAGACTAGTATTGATCTGTGGGGCCAGTCTAGATCCCGCCAGGAGTAACGTGTTGGGGAACACGGTAATTTCAAAAAAATTCCTATGCACACGCAAGATCTATCATGGTGATGCATAGCAACGAGAGGGGAAGAGTGTTGTCCATGTACCCTCGTAGACCGTAAGCGGAAGAGTTATGACAACACGGTTGATGTAGTCGTACGTCTTCACGATCTGACCGATCTACTACCGAAAGTACGACACCTCCGTGATCTGCACGCGTTCGGCTCGGTGACATCCCATGAACTCTCGATCCAGTTGAGTGTCGAGGGAGAGCTTCTTCAGCACGACGGTGTGATGACGGTGATGATGAAGCTACCGGCGCAGGGCTTCGCCTAAGCACTATGACGATATGACCGAGATGGATTATGGTGGAGGGGGGCACCGCACACGGCTAAGGGATCAATGATCAACTTGTGTGTCCTAGGGTGCCCCTTGCCCCCGTATATAAAGGAGAAAGGGGGAGGCCGGCCGGCCCTTGGGGCGCGCCAAGGAGGGGAGGAGTCCTCCTCCTAGTAGGAGTAGGACTCCCCATTTCCTAGTCCAACTAGGAGGAGGAAGGGGGAGGAAGGAGAGGGAGAGAGGGAGAGAAAGAGGGGCGCCGCCCCCTCCTTGTCCAATTCGGACTCCCAAGGGGGGGGGGCAGCCGTATGGCCCCTTCCTCTCTCTCTCACAAGGACCATGTTGGCCCATTAGATCACCCGGAACACTTCCAGTGTCCGACTATAGCCATACAATATATCAATCTTTATGTCTCGACCATTTCGAGACTCCTCATCATGTCCGTGATCATATCCGGAACTCCGAACTACCTTCGGTACATCAAAACACATAAACTCATAATACCGATCATCACCGAACGTTAAGCGTGTGGACCCTACGGGTTCGAGAACTATGTAGACATGACCGAGACACGTCTCCGGTCAATAACCAATAGCGGAACTTGGGTGTTCATATTGGCTCCCACATATTCTACGAAGATCTTTATCGATCAAACCGCATAACGATATACGTTGTTCCCTTTGTCATTGGTATGTTACTTGCCCGAGATTCGATCGTCGGTATCTCAATACCTAGTTCAATCTCGTTACTGGCAAGTCTCTTTACTCGTTCCGTAATGCATCATTCCGCAACTAACTCATTAGTCACATTGCTTGTAAAGCTTATAGTGATGTGCATTATCGGGAGGGCCCAGAGATACCTCTCTGATACTTCGAGTGACAAATCCTAATCTCGATCTATGCCGACTCAACAAACACCATCGGACACACCTGTAGAGCATCTTTATAGTCACCCAGTTATGCTATGATGTTTGATAGCACACTAAGTGTTCCTCCGGTATTCGGGAGTTGCATGATCTCATAGTCATAGGAACATGTATAAGTTATGGAGAAAGCAATAGCAACAAACTAAACGATAATTGTGCGAAGCTAACAGATGGGTCAAGTCAATCACATCATTCTCTAATGATGTGATCCCGTTAATCAAATGACAACTCATATCTATGGTTAGGAAACATAACCATCATTGATTCAATGAGCTAGTCAAGTAGAGGCATACTAGTGACATTCTGTTTGTCTATGTATTCACACATGTACTAAGTTTCCGGTTAATACAATTGTAGCATGAATAATAAACATTTATCATGATATAAGGAAATATAAATAACAACTTTATTATTGCCTCTAGGGCATATTTCCTTCAGTCTCCCACTTGCACTAGAGTCAATAATCTAGATTACATTGTAATGATTCTAACACCCATGGAGTCTTGGTGCTGATCATGTTTTGCTCGTGAGAGAGGCTTAGTCAATGGGTCTGCAACATTTAGATCCGTATGTATCTTGCAAATCTCCATGTCTCCCTCCTTGACTTGATCATGGATGGAATTGAAGCGTCTCTTGATGTGCTTGGTTCTCTTGTGAAATCTAGATTCCTTTGCCAAGGCAATTGCACCAGTATTGTCACAAAAGATTTTCAGTGGACCCGATGCACTAGGTATGACACCTAGATTGGATATGAACTCCTTCACCCAGACTCCTTCATTTGCTACTTCCGAAGCAGCTATGTACTCCGCTTCACATGTAGATCCTGCCACGACGCTCTGCTTGGAACTGCACCAACTGACAGCTCCACCATTTAATAAAAACATGTATTCGGTTTGTGACTTAGAGTCATCCGGATCAGTGTCAAAGCTTGCATCGACGTAACCGTTCACGACAAGCTCTTTGTCACCTCCATATACGAGAAACATATCCTTAGTCCTTTTCAGGTATTTTAGGATGTTCTTGACCGCTTTCCAATGATCCACTCCTGGATTACTTTGGTACCTCCCTGCTAAACTAATAGCAAGGCACACATCAGGTCTGGTACACATCATTGCATACATGACAGAACCTATGGATGAAGCATAGGGAATGATAGAACTCTATCTTCTGCAGTGGCCGGGCATTGAGTCTGACTCAATTTCACACCTTGTAACACAGGCAAGAACCCTTTCTTTGCCTGATCCATCTTGAACTTCTTCAAAACTTTATCAAGGTATGTGCTTTGTGAAAGTCCAATTAAGCGTCTTGATCTATCTCTATAGATCTTGATGCCCAATATATAAGCAGCTTCACTGTGGTCTTTCATTGAAAAATTCTTATTCAAGTATCCTTTTATGCTATTCAGAAATTTAGTATCATTTCCGATCAACAATATGTCATCTACATATAATATCAGAAATGCTACAGAGCTCCCACTCACTTTCTTGTAAATACATGCTTCTCCAAAAGTCTGTATAAAACCATATGCTTTGATCACACTATCAAAGCGTATATTCCAACTCCGAGAGGCTTGCACCAGTCCATAAACGGATCCCTGGAGCTTGTACACTTTTTTAGCACCTTTTGGATCGACAAAACCTTCTGGTTGCATCATATACAACTCTTCTTTAAGATATCCATTAAGGAATGCAATTTTGACATCCATTTGCCAAATTTCATAATCATAAAATGCGTCAATTTCTAACATGATTTGGACGGACTTAAGCATCGCTACGGGTGAGAAGGTCTCGTCGTAGTAAACTCCTTGAACTTGTCAAAAACCTTTTGCAACAAGTCGAGCTTTGTAGACAGTAACATTACCATCAGCGTTAGCCTTCTTCTTGAAGATACATTTATGCTCTATGGCCCGCCGATCATCAGGCAAGTCAACCAAAGTCCACACTTTGTTCTCATACATGGATCCCATTTCAGATTTCATGGCCTCTAGCCATTTTGCGGAATCTGGACTCATCATCGCTTCCTCATAGTTCGTAGGTTTGTCATGGTCAAGTAACATGACCTCTAGAACAGGATTACTGTACCACTCTGGTGCAGATCTCACTCTGGTTGACCTAGGAGGTTCGGTAGTAACTTGATCAGAAGTTTCATGATCGTCATCATTAGCTTCCTCACTTACTGGTGTAGGAATCATTGGAACTGTTTTCAGTGATGAACTACTTTCCAATAAGGGAGCAGGTACAATTACCTCATCAAGTTCTACTTTCCTCCCACTCACTTCTTTCGAGAGAAACTCCTTCTCTAGAAAGGATCCATTCTTAGCAACGAATATCTTGCCTTCGGATCTGTGATAGAAGGTGTACCCAACAGTCTCCTTTGGGTATCCTATGAAGACACATTTCTCCGATTTGGGTTCGAGCTTATCAGGTTGAAGTTTTGTCACATAAGCATCACAACCCCAAACTTTAAGAAACGACAACTTGGGTTTCTTGCCAAACCACAGTTCATAAGGTGTCGTCTCAACGGATTTAGATGGTGCCCTATTTAACGTGAATGCAGCTGTCTCTAAAGGGTAACCCCAAAACGATAGCGGTAAATTAGTAAGAGACATCATAATCACACCATATCTAGTAAAGTACAATTACGATGTTCGGACACACCATTACGCTGTGGTGTTCCAGGTGGCGTGAGTTGCGAAACTATTCCACATTGTTTCAAATGAAGACCAAACTCGTAACTCAAATATTCTCCTCCACAATCAGATCGTAGAAACTTTATTTTCTTGTTACGATGATTTTCCACTTCACTCTGAAATTCTTTGAACTTTTCAAATGTTTCAGACTTATGTTCCATTAAGTAGATATAGCCATATCTGCTCAAATCATCTGTGAAGGTGAGAAAATAATGATATCCACCGCGAGCCTCAATGTTCATTGGACCAAGACATCAGTATGTATGATTTCTAATAACTCTGTTGCTCGCTCCTTTGTTTTGGAGAACGGAGTGTCGGCGTTCTGGGAACGGGGGTCCCCAGACTTGCCTGCCTGCGGCCCGTGGCGTGGCTCAAAAGGGGGCCCAGCGCGGCCCATCTTCATCAACACAGACCCAAGACCCTCGCGAGGGGCCAAGCCTCGCGGGGCGGACGACACGGAGCTTCCTCAGGCACGGCCTCATCAGGCTGGCTTGCGAGGAGGCGGAGAGATCAAGGCGGGGTACCTCACGAGGTGCCCGTGACGCAAGCCATGACGACCAAAGGCGCCAGGCGGGCACCAGCCGCGCAGTGTCCTCCTTTCCTCTCTGGTGCAAAGGGAGCAAGCGCATGCGAGAGCATCAAGCAAAGGCACCCGTTTTGGTGCAACGAGACCAAGACCAGTCCAATGGCAGGGAGGAAGTCATTGTGGAGCCCAAGCCAGCGTCACCACCAGAGCCTTTGGCAGGCGAGGACCAACTTTAGTCAGGATAAGTGTACCAGATGTTCCCCTTCAAAATGGCCAACTGTTGGCGCCCTTCCCGCTCAATATTTGGGAAGAGGCCCAGGGCCTTTGCCTATAAATAGGACTAGCCACCCACAGGGTAGAGGGAGATCGGAGATCGGACCGAAATCGGAGAGAGAATCAAGAAGAGAGAGAGAGAAGGGTGATTGAACTCCTCCCAGCAGTTCATCCCCCAGCCAAGAACAGACCCTCGCGAGGCTGTTCTTCCTTGTATTGCTCATCATCATCAGCCCAAGAGGCAATCCACCACACCACACACTGGAGTAGGGTATTACACCACAACGGTGGCCCGAACCAGTATAAACCTTGTGTCTCTTGTGCTGTTCTTTCCATAGCTTAGATCTTAGCGAGGCGGAGGGGTGCAGGTAGGTAGAAGGCGAAATCTCCGCGCGCACCCCAGTGTTCGAACCTCAAGGGTCTGCCGGAACCCGAAATCCGACATTTGGCGCGCCAGGTAGGGGTGCGCCGGAATTCGTCTTCCACCACCCCGTTCTCCTCCGACCATCGCGTCCATGTCTGACGCTCGTCGGGCCCGCGCCGAGCGCCGGGCCGCTCTCGCTTCCCGCGTCGCCCAGACGGCTCCTGTCGGCGGGCGTCCTCGCCGTTCCCCGTCACCTGCCGTCAACGCCGCCACCGGCCCGGCGGGGGACGAGCAGCAAGCGTCGTCTCAGCATCCGTCCGTGCGGCAAGACGGCCGCACCGCTACTCCCTCGCTCACCCCAGCTGGTTCTTCGTCCCGCGCGCTCCGCGCACCCATGGAGGCTCGAGCTGCGCTCATCGCGGCAAACGAGCTCCTGCGCTACCGTCCCGTCGACGACGTCTACGAAGAATGGCTCGACCGCGTCGCCGAGCTCGTCCGCGCCGCAGGGGGCTCTCCTGCGCCGTCCGTTCCGCTGCACCGCACCCCGCCCCGCGCGGGCGACGAAGCTCCGGGGGCGCCCCAGCCGCCTCCTCCTCAAGAAGGCGCCATGGCTCCAAGGCGCGTGGCCCCTGGGCGGAACCCGCTCCGTCAGGTGCCAGCGCGGCAAGAGCAGAGCTGCCAAGAAGTCCCTCGCCCGCAAGAAGCTGCCCGGGCGCTCCCTGCTCCAGCACGTCGCGACCATGCTCCTGCTCCCGCACGTCAAGACCCCGCGCTGCTCCCAGCTGCAGCGCGTGGGGACATGCAAGACCAAGCTCTCCGTCACCCAAGGCCTCCCGTGGCCACAGCAGGCTGCCGTGCCTTCACCACCGAGCTACGCAGCGTCGCGTGGCCCGGCAAGTTCAAGCCAGACCTGCCTCCTCGTTACGACGGCACGGCCGACCCTGCGGAGTTCCTCCAGCTCTATGAGCTGGGCATCGAAGCTGCCAACGGAGACGAGAAGGTCATGGCGAACTGGTTTCCCATGGCGCTCAAGGACGGGGCCCGCACCTGGCTCCTGAACCTGGCTCCAGGCACGATCTCCTCCTGGGACGAGATGCGCACCCGCTTCATCGCCAACTTCCAAGGTACTCGCGACCGGCCACCCGCCGTGAGCGACATGCGCCGCATCAAGCAACAACCCGGAGAGACCCTGCAGAAGTACATCCAGCGCTTCAACAACGCACGCCTCAAGATTCCCAAGGTGACCGAGGAGGCCATCATCTCAGCCTTCTCCGACGGCGTGCGCGACGTCAAGATGAAGGAGGAGCTGGCGATGCATGAAGACCTGTGCACTTCCTTGGAGTTGTTCAACTTGGCAACCAAGTGCGCCAGGGCTGAGGAAGGGCGTCTCTCCCTCCTCGAGCTGCCTGCCGCAGACCCAGAAGAGAAGAAGCCCAAGGCCAAGGATGTGAAGCGCAAGGGGGCTGCCGTGCTCGCGGCAGAACCAGACACCAAGCGGGGCAGAGATCAGCCCGAATCTTCCAAGGGCAGTCGGTACTGTGTGTACCACGACCTCCACACCCACAACACCAACGAATGTCAAGAGCTCCGAGCCGTGCGAGAAGGAAGGATCGGCCGTCGCCCCGACCGCGGTGACCGGGGCTACGGTCGAGGAGGAGGAAGGAACGCAGGATGCTGGGAAGACCGCTGCCCGCGCCAAGGGTGGCGCGATCGACCTCGCGAGGATCGCTGGCAAGACCCGCCTCGCGAGGGAGACTGGAGGGATCAGCCTCGCGAGGATCGCCCGCCAGGCAACGCAGGCCTCCCTCCGCTGCCGCCGCAGCCAAGGAGAAACGAGGACCGCCATCAGGACGAGGGGGCTGGGGGCTTCCAGGAGCCGCGCGCGATCGCCTGCATCCTGGGCGGGGCTCAAGCCCCAGCCTCTCAACGCATCTTCAAGCAGTTCGCCCGCGAAGTGAATGCAGTCCTCCCCAAGCTCGAAGCCACGCGCCCTCTCAGGTGGTCGGCGTGCGCCATCACGTTCAGCTCAGCAGATCAGCTCAAGTGTGCGGCCACAGCCGGAGTCCTCTCGATGCTTTGTTCCCCAATCATCAGCAACGTGGTGGTCACCAGGACCCTCATCGATGGCGGGGCAGGGCTCAACGTCCTGTCCGTGGAAACATTCAACAATCTCCAAGTGCCCTACAACCAGCTTCAGCCAACCAAGCCTTTCTCCGGAGTCACCGACGGCTCCACGGTCCCGATTGGGCAGGTCCGCCTCCCTGTCACCTTCGGGGCACGCGACAACTACCGCACCGAGCTCATCGACTTCGACGTCGCTCACATTCGCCTGCCGTACAACGCCATCCTTGGGTACCCAGCGCTGGCCAAGTTCATGGCCGTAACTCACCACGGCTACAACGTCCTCAAGATGCCAGGAAGTGGCGGAGTCATCACGGTGCCCTGTGAAGAGAAGGACGCGGTGTGTTCCCTGGAACGAGCCTTTCAGGCCGCATCACTGGAAGACCCGGATCGCGGAAGCAGGAGGCTTCCCGAGACCGCCCCCAAGAAGAAGAAGACATCGTCCGGCCCGGCCCCTCAGGAGGCAGGCCCCTCAGGGCCCGCGCCTGCCCAGGGGGAACCTCCTTCCATCGCATAGGAAAGCGCGCCCGGCGCCCTCCTCAGGCAGGGCTCGGGGGCTCTCCCCTGGAGGGCCACCGACCTGGCTAAGGTCACGAGGGAGGCGCTTGGGCACCACATGGAGGCGTGTTTCGAAGCACGTTTCCCTCAAGAAGGAGTAAGGCAAGGAGGGCCAGACCCTCAGGAGTTCGTCAGCAAGGCCATTCAGGAGCTACAGGAGTCAAGAGTCATGAGAGGCGGCCGCCGCCTACCAGCTGTGGCTCCCCATCCAGGCGAGGATGGTGGGCTGCGCGTCTGCATCGACATACCAGGGCTCAATCGAGTCGCCTCTCTGGAGCGCCTCTGGCCCTCGCGAGTGGGGCGCTGCGAAGGTCCACCCCACAGCTACGTTCGCATGCCTTACGGCTTGCCGAACGCGGCTGCCACGTACCAGCGCCTCATGAGGGGCATCATGGAGGCTCAAGAGGCCAGGCGTTCCGCAGCCCTGGCGGAGATGGAGATGGTCGCGAGGAGCCACCAGCGCCTCCGGAGCCTCCCGAGGCCCCTGGGCCTGGGGGCTCGTGAGGATCGGCTTCCGCAGCCCACCGAGTCTGCTACGCCAACACTCCTTCGTCCTCAACATCATCAGGTGACATCTTTCAAGTTTCATTTCCAGCTGGGAGCGCCCCCAGGGCTGCATTATTCCCAGGCCGCGTGGGTCCGTCCCTGCGGCATGTATCCCTTTTATTTCATGTTGTTAGCTTACCTTGTTGGGGGCGCCCCTCGGGCTGCATCATCCCCCAAGTCGCTCGGGCCAGACCCAGCGGCATGTATCCCCTTTTGCGTTTATTTCCGGCTATGCGTTCGACCCACCATGCTTGATTATTTGATGCCTGTCCACGGCACCTCTTCTTCTCCATGCCGACCACTTGCACGTTAAAGGGGGGGTACCTGAGCATCGCGACTCAGGGCTCTTACTGGCTCTCCAGCCCTCACCCTCTGGCCTTGTCCACGGCATCGCGACCTGGCATACCAGCGACGGCTGAGACCAGCTCGAGGGCCGGGACCCGAGGACGTAGAGTGCCGGCATCTAACCAAATTTGCAGGGACACATCACAAGATAAGGCCCAGTGCCAGGCGCAACCCGCCTAGAGGTAGGGCCCCGTGAGTCCCGCGCTGGCTCACGGGTGCCCAGATACACCTCGCCAGGCCCTACCGTGCCAGCCACGTGTCAGGGCGGGGCTGTACACGCCCCGGGGGCTCCTCCCGGAGGGGAGCCCCCTCCCACGTACCAGTGGAAGCACCATGCTCCGTGCTGGCTGACGACACTGCCGAGGAGCGGCTATGCCCGTACACATACGGAAGCGCTATGCTCCGCGCTGGTGATAAACAACTGAGGGCGGCCCCCGGGCCGCATCAACCTCAGGGAGCCCAGAGCTCAGTGTCTAGCCTCATCGTAACGCCTCCCCTCGGGAGTGCCGCGCGAGGGGGCTGGGCACGGGGGCTGCGCCTGGGTCACGCCCAGACGCACGCCACCCAGCCAGGCCCCCCCGGGCCTGGTTCGTCGCGCGTCTCTCCCCGAGCGGAGCCAAGGTACGAAGGCCGTTTGAGCGTCAAGGGGGACTCCTGAGCATCGCGACTCAGGAGCCTAACTGGTCACGTAGCCCCTCACTCCTTAGTTCCGAAAGGCTAACGGCGGTTGAGGTATGCGCGCGGCCGGGCTCTGCAGACGTAGAACGGTAGATCCACCCACATCACACCTCCCTACTTGCTGTTCGTGCGCCAAGGGGGACTCCTGAGCATCGCGACTCAGGAGCCTAACTTGTCACGTAGCCCCTCACTCCTTGGTCCCGTCCTGGTTTCCGGTCGGGGCTAACGGCGGCTGAGGTATGCGCGGGGCCGGGCTCTGCCGGCGTAGAACATAAGCAAGTAGGAAGGAAAAGCGTAAATTTCAAGGAATTCAAAAGCAAATATTACAGTCCACACTGTTATCTCAATGCCAAACGCAAGTTTAAACGCCTCCCCGAGGCATGATACATGTGCAGGAATTAAAGGCAGGACAGGAGCCACAACGGAGTCACTTGTCGGCGGTGGAGCAGCGCGGAGTGGGTTCGCCTCATGGAGCAGCGGGGTCGGCAGCGCCTTGCTTCGGCTTGGTGCTGAAGGCCCGGAACTTCCCCAGCAGAGCCTCCGCGCGACCCTTCACGGCCTCGGCAGCGGCAGCGGCACGCTCGCCGCTTACTGGCTCCAGCAGGCTGTCGAGGTCGACGCCGGGATCGCGAAGGTAGATGTGGGTGAGGACCCGCGTCAGCGCTGCAGAAGACAGGACACGCGCCTCGGCCTCGGCCGTGGGGCCAAGGCCAAGGGCGACATCTTCAAGAGCGCGAACCAGGAAGGGAAGCAGCTTGGCGGGGCCGTCCTCGGCGCCAGCCAGCGGGCTCTCCAGGCCGCTGTCGTAAAGCGTCCTCAGCGAGGAGCGAGCCTTCGCCTCCATCTCCGCGAAGGCCACGCGGTCCTCGGCAAGAACCTGGGCCTTGTCGTCCAGCTCGACCTTCCTCGCCCCCAACTCCTGCTCCAGCACGCCTAGGCGGTCACGGCGCCTCCTGAGCTTGACCTCCCTCTCCTTGACGGCCGCCTCGCGAGCCTTCACGCCTTCTTCCTGCTCTTGGCGAAGGCGGGCCTCTTTCGCGAGCTGGTCCCACAGGCCTTGCAGCTCGTCCTCCAGCGCCTTGCAGCGACCACGGACGTCGACCACCTCCCCCAGGGCTGCGTCACGAGCAGCCTTCGCCTCAAGGATGGCCTGCCTCTCCTCATCGCAAGCCGTCGAGGCCTGGACCAGCGCCGCCCGAATCGAAGCGTCGGAGCGAATCCATCCTGAAGCCAGCTCCAAGCGCCCGGCCACCAAGCGAGGGTCGGCGCCAAGAAGATCCTGCCGCAGCCGGTCCAGCTCAGCAGCAGCACAATCCAGAATGGCAGGAGGAGTCGGAGAAACAACAGTCGGTGGAGTAGGAGGAGAAGGCGGCAGCGCGACCACAACATCCTGAGGCGGAGCCTGCTGCGCCCCAACGACTGTAGTGGCGGCAGCAGGCAAAAGCACCTCGGGAGTCACTTGGGCCATGGGGGCTGAGCTCGCCCCAACCGGCTCAGCCAGGCCTCGTGAGGACGACCGGGAAGGAGAAGCCCGTGCGTCGCGGTCACCTTCCTCTGCGGGCAGAGGCGCTGCCATGGATGGAACCTTAGGAGCTCCCTTCGGCTTCTTTGCTGCGGGCGCCAGCCTGTCCAAAAGATGTGGACGTCAAGCCTCGGCAGTAGAACAAGAAATAAAGACAAGAATCAAGCGCTTACGAGTCGTCGCCAGTGAGCTCAGGCAGCCTCCGGCCAAATTTGAAGCCTGAAAGCCGGCTGGAAGGGTCAACCTTGGGAAGCTCGGGAGCGGAAGGCGCGTCTGCGGTCCGCCTCGGGGCCAGGGCAGACCCGCGGGAGATCAGCCCGGTCCTGTCCTTCTTCGGGTTCGGGGGCAAGCTCCCGCCGCCCTGCTCGTCATCATCCTCATCGTCATCGCTCGGACAGAGGCGGAGAGCGCAGGACCTACACCGGGGGAGGGGAGCCCTCGACTCTCTGTCAGTCGCCTCGGAGTCAGGCCCTTTTTCCCGCTCCCCTCCTTCCTCCCCTTTGCTGGAGTCGTCGGAGGACACGTCCACCGATTCCCCGGGAGTTTCCATGGGCACGGGCCCGTCCCCGTTGAAGACGGGCATGGACTCCACTACCTGCTCCCAGTCGTCGCGGAGGAACAAGGGCGTAGGAGCGCCCTCCAACCTCGCCACATCGCCCCCGACCAGAGATTGGAGGACCGCAACCAGATCTTCGCCGGCCAAGGCCGCGGGGCTCGGATGGGGCCTCCACATCGGAAGTAAGTACTTCCAAAGCGGAGCCAGCTGGTGCTCCAGGAATTCCCTCAGCAGCGACGTGCCGGTCAGCTTCGCCGCCGCCATGTTGGCCGGCCTCAGATCCGCGTCCATCTTCTCCAACACCAGCTTCGCGCGGGGGTCCGCGAGCTCCGCTCGACCCCAATCGCTGGAGCTCGTGGGTTGCTCCATGGGCAAGATCAGCCGAGGGTGGATGCACCCAACATCTGCCAAGACACACTTGCTCCTGAAGCCCTCAATCCTTTTCCCGGGGTTCGAAATGGCAATGGCGCCACCGTACGCGATGAAGCTCGCGCACGTGGAAGTAGGACCGCGAGAGGTCCGGAGGTAGAAGTAGTGGCGCAGCAAGGCCACTGAGGGCTACACCCCAACGTGAGCCTCACAGTAATAGGCAAAGATTGCCAGGAGAAGGACGGAGTTGGGGTGGAGATGCAAAGCCTGTAGCTTATAATGGTGGAGGACAGAGAAGAAGAACTCCGAGAAGGGAGGCACCAGACCAGCAGCAATGGCGCTTACAAAGAACGGATAGAAGGTGCTCCCTTCTCCCTCAGGGGTGGCGGAGCCGGCCTTGAACACCTTCGCCCCGTCGATGCCCTGCGCCGCCGCCATCTGACGCAACCGTGCGAGGCTCGCCTCAGACACGTTCGGCGAGTCCAGGGCAGACGAGTACCAAGCTCCGGCCGGGGAATGACGAGGCGCCATGGCTTCCTAGGTCACGCGGTCGAAGTAGATCTAGAAATTTTGGAGGAAGGAAGGAGAGGCGCAAGAAAGGGGATCTGAGCAGCAACCGGAGAAAGCAAAAAAGCAAAGCCTAGGCAGATGCCGCTCCCTTATCAACTTGCGTGGTTGCTGAGGCGCCCATGTCCAGTCAACCGCCACGCAGCGCCCAAGGCCGCAGGCTGTTAGGGCCCGCGGCGCTTCGCTCTTGCCCTTTCGCCTCCCTGCACGGCCAAGTCCGGACGCGCCTTGGGCCCGGGGGCTACTGTCGGCGTTCTGGGAACGGGGGTCCCCAGACTTGCCTGCCTGCGGCCCGCGACGTGGCTCAAAAGGGGGCCCAACGCGGCCCATCTTCATCAACACAGACCCAAGACCCTCGCGAGGGGCCAAGCCTCGCGGGGCGGACGACACGGAGCTTCCTCAGGCACGGCCTCATCAGGCTGGCTCACGAGGAGGCGGAGAGATCAAGGCGGGGTACCTCACGAGGTGCCCGTGACGCAAGCCATGACGACCAAAGGCGCCAGGCGGGCGCCAGACGCGCAGTGTCCTCCTTTCCTCTTTGGTGCAAAGAGAGCAAGCGCAGGCAAGAGCATCAAGCAAAGGCACCCGTTTCGGTGCAACGAGACCAAGACCAGTCCAACAGCAGGGAGGAAGTCATTGTGGAGCCCAAGCCAGCGTCACCACCAGAGCCTTTCTCAGGCGAGGACCAACTTTAGTCAGGATAAGTGTACCAGATGTTCCCCTTCAAAATGGCCAATTGTTGGCGCCCTTCCCGCTCAGTATTTGGGAAGAGGCCCAGGGACTTTGCCTATAAATAGGACTAGCCACCCACAGGGTAGAGGGAGATCGGAGATCGGATCAAAATCGAAGAGAGAATCAAGAAGAGAGAGAGAGAGAGAAGGGTGATTGAACTCCTCCCAGCAGTTCATCGCCCCAGCCAAGAACAGACCCTCGCAAGGCTTTTCTTCCTTGTATTGCTCATCACCATCAGCCCAAGAGGCAATCCACCACACCACACACTGGAGTAGGGTATTACACCACAACGGTGGCCTGAACCAGTATAAACCCTGTGTCTCTTGTGCTGTTCTTTCCATAGCTTAGATCTTAGCGAGGCGGAGGGGTGCAGGTAGGTAGAAGGTGAAATCTCCGCGCGCACCCCAGTGTTCGAACCTCAAGGGTCTGCCGGAACCCGAAATCCGACACGGAGTTTTAGTCATCTTGCCCATGAGGCATGGTTCGCAAGTACCAAGTGATTCATAATCAAGTGATTCCAGAAGTCCATCAGAATGGAGTTTCTTCATGCGCTTTACACCAACATGACCCAAATGGCAGTGCCACAAATAAGTTGCACTATCATTATTAACTCTGCATCTTTTGGCTTCAATACTATGAACATGTGTATCACTATTACAGACGAAGTGTAAGAAGCATCTTCGAAGAAAATAGTACCCCCACCGATACCTTTCTTCGGTGCTCATTATTGCTATGAGACTTGTGCAATAGATTTTTTGTACTCATGAGTTCCGTTGTGTGCCGACCATGATTGAAAACAATAAGAGTGCTAGCTTTCGGCTTCACCCAGTCTGAGGTCAGAGCTCGGAGGACCTGGTCGTGACAATCACAGAGGTGCTCCCTTTACTCCCTAGCCGAACAACCGGGAACGTAGGGGTAAGCATAGGAGCCAGGCAACCCAGCTTGCAAATCGCTTAAGTCAATATGGTGCATATTGTGGCGTAATACACGAACAAGGAACGAAGCCGTACAAGTATAATCATATGCACGAGGAAAAGCTTCGTAAAGGAAGCCCCCAAATAAACGGGGTATTTGAATATGTGCGTCACAAACAAAGTTTGGACAAGGAAATTTTTTACAAGAAACTTTTTTTCCAAAAAAGTATAATGCTTGGTCGAACCGAACACAAGTTAAAAATTAAAACTTTGAGCATGAAAGTGACTTAGCTGGTTAATGTGTTCGGCATTGATGACGTGGTCCGAGCTTGATGCGGGACAAGGTTCCATCCCCCAAGCCGGTCCCGAGGTGGCGAAGCGGAGAGCTCGACACGCCGAAGTGGTGACATAGCACGGTCAATGTAGACCGGCAGAGTGACGACGAAGTCCCCGGATCATTTTCCCGTGCACAAACAATAGTGCAAACCGAAGATAATAGTAATAATAATAATTAAAAAAATCGTTGCATAATAAATAATTTATGCAAAGTGAGTAATAAAAGAAATATGGCCTGGCGCCGAAGTCAATGTCGATGCAGGGCGTCGGCGTGATATAGTAAAGGCGTGGCAAATCCTGAATTCACAGGTCGGTCCGAGTTCCGGATGCGGCGTTCGCCGGACTATGTATGGAAACTGACCGAACCACCACGTGACCGTCATTAATGCGGCCATCATTTGATAGACCTGTATACAGATGATGGACAAACCAGAGTAATAATTCCTTGGGAAAAATAAACCCAAACAAGCAAAAAATACTAAGATTAATAGCACCTGGTTTATTTGTTGTAGCAATCCGAAGAAAGGTGATTCCCAAAATTGGGACTCAATCCACACACCCATTGCCTGATGGGCGATAAAGTGACGGTATGGCGATACTGGCAAAGGTTGGCTCGCCGAGGCAAAAGCCCTCGGTCCAGCTAACGTGACGGAGCTGGTCGGCTAGTGATGCCGAAGTCTCCGGAGTAGGTTGATGAAGAGATGACGAAGCCCCCGGTCGAGCCAAGATGTCGAAGTCTCGGTGTCAGCCGATGAGTCGAAGTAGGTCGGCGTGATGGACACCAGCTTGAAGAAGCAATAGTGCGGCCCTGCCGATGCAGGTCGTGACGTGGTCGATGCCGGCTTGATGAAGTGACCGTGCGGCGATGCCGGTATGCCCGCTCCGTGTAATCTGTGGGGCGGCGATGTTGGTGATGATTTACCCTTTGCGATGCCAGACTCTTGTTCGGCTTACCGAGATGATGATCCGAAGAAGTTGAGCTCGGCTCAATAAAGCAGCGACGTGTGTAGCACAGGTCGGCAGCCGTGGAGCAATACCGCCGCACTGGTTTGACACCAGCATGATGGTGAAGATTACCTCAAAGGAGGCTTAAAATTTTATGGGTACGTGTTTAAAAACAACGCACAATACCATAGAAGAAAATTCCTTCAAAAATGTTGTCCAATATCACGTTCATGAATTCGGGTCGGATCTGTATTCGCGGAGAAAACAGATCCGACAATTGGTCCACTCATCGGAAGTTGCCCGGAGTTTGAACCATTGGATCGAGCTGAAATTTGGAGGCGCGGTAGATATGGGATTTCCGCAGTAGATGAACGGTTGGATATTCCAAAGGACCTCCGAGCTAGGCTCTGGAGACCACGCCCTAAACTCGTCCAGATTCCCGTCCAGATCTGACAGGGCTCCGGTATATCGTGGATTGTCGGAGATTCCTCCATCGGAACTCGACGAAATTTTGCATGGTTGTTGTAGACTCAATTCCGCACAATTCCACCAAAGATATCATCAAAGCGATGCTCTAAGAGGTGGTGGCAGCGGATACAAGTTTGTTGTTCAGAAAAACAGCACGGTCGCCCGAGGGCAATGTTGACGTTGAGCCTCCGAGCTCCATGGATGATTCCTCCATGACCTTAATAGAGATCGGAGTTGATGATGATGAAGGCCCTCGTCCGAACATGACGATCGAAGATGGAGCACGGTCCTTGGTCGAGCCAAGGTGACCAGTCGAGCCGGTGACAAAGATGCTGGCATCGCAGTTGACCTGCAGACGAGCCATCGGTCCTTTTGTCGATCACACAGCGGAACTCTCAATGAAAGCACCAATGTCGGTGTCAAAACCGGCAGATCTTGAGTAGGGGGTCCCGAACTGTGCGTCTAGGCCGGATGGTAACAGGAGGCAGGGAACATGATGTTTTACACAGGTTCGGGCCCTCTTGATGGAGGTAAAACCCTACGTCCTGCTTGATTAATATTGATGATATGTGTAGTACAAGAGTAGATCTACCATGAGATCAGAGAGGCTAAACCCTAGAAGCTTCCCTATGGTATGATTGTTTGTATATATCTATCAACTAGCCTGGCCTCGGTTTATATAATGCACCAGAGGCCTAGGATAACAAGAGTCCTAGCCGAATACGTTGGTGGGGAGGAGTCCTTGTCTTGATCACCAAGTCTTGTGGAATCTTCCATGTATGCGGCAGTTGTCCGAACTGGCCCATGAGTATACGGCCATGGGGGTCCTCGGCCCAATCTAACAGATCGAGAGACGACGTGGTGAGTACCCCCTAGTCTAGGACACCGTCACGCACGATCTAGCTCGCACGCACGGGCACCTCGAAAAATAATCAAGAAATCACAGCATCACCTGCAATCGGGCATGACACGCCAGGTGAGTACATTGAATGTACCTGCAAGCTCACAACAACCATAAACATCAAGGAAAGACAATCACATACCATTTAACAGGTTAATTAAATTAACAACTATTATGATGAAACAACTACTAAGCATGGTATGAAACTACTATCATACTGATAAGCCAACATCTCAAATCTCCATAACCATATCACTCTTGGCTAACCGGCCAAGTAATATACCATCTCGATCACCTCATGATCAAAACCAAACGGTGATCGTTCATGGATCACAAACGGAACCACACTGGGTCCCACGGGTTACCTCATAACCAAACGGTGATCACTCACGAATCAAAACGGAACATCCACATGATCACCTCGTGACCACATCACAAACTGAAAGATCATCCTCAATATCATCCCAACATCATCATCAACATCCTGCCAAACTGTTACTGCTCAAAGTACATCAACATATAAATCACCTATAAGTCATTCCGTCATGTGAGTGTTGATCAAACGGTGTGACCTAGTATGAACTTGTGCCCATGGACCGAGGACGCGGCTATCGAGAGATTAAACACACACACTCAGCAGAGGTAGCGCACTTTACCCACACCACGGAGTCCATGGCCTCGCACTCCCATTCTGGTGGACCAACGACATTCCGACAAAACTGATCTACTGCCATGACACTCTCCCAGCCACTTCGACCAACACCCCTTTTGGGTTCAGTCGTGGGTGGCCCCGTGCCTACCAAAGGCATCAACGACCACCGTCATGGCAAAACAAAAATGGTCCCAAACGGGGACAAAGGTATACAATCACAACAACGGTCACACAAGGCTTATGCTGTCCTACTTGATCAGGGTAGCACCCGCACATAACGTTCCCTCGTTGGAGGCACCGGCGAGAGGCATGACAATAGCATCGCATTAGGGCGTTCCCATAAAGGCAAATGTGGTTGCACTGGAAAAGCCCGGTTCGGTGGCAGCTGACCAACTTAATGACGGAATTTATCCCCAAAAATATAACCGTGCTAAATGATATTCGGATACCATCTATCAACCTATAATCCAAGTCATAGCAATATCCAACAAATAATCCAAGCATCATAACATCATACCCAAATACTCCGAGGATAGCATAACACTACCATCATGATGAATCCAAGAACGATACTACTACTTCTCAAATGTCAAGAACAAGCTATCCAACTAAGATCCACATGCAAGCATCATCTCCAACATCATACTCCAAAACATAATATCATCTAGCATCATAATGAAAACAACACCAGCCACTAATAATCCAAAGGCACATGATATCCAAAGTAATACTCCAAAATAATACCAGATACCATCATGAAATAATCATAATAGCCACTAAGAATCCAAAGGCACATGGCATCCACATAATCATCAAAACATAAGTCCTAGAACTCCAGGCAATATCATGGCAACATCAAGATCAAAACAATACTCCAAGAAATGCCATGAACAAATCATACATAGCTAAAGCAATATTTTAAACAAGTTAAAATAAATAAACCATGTCACTTCATTGCAATCATGCAAATGGAGGGTGTGGCTTGCCTGGGGTGGAAGAAAGCACCGGGAGAAAGTGCGAGAACCTACCGAAACGAATCGCCGGAAATCTTTCTCCCTCGGAGGGGGATCAATAAGGGCAGGGGGAAAATGGTCATTTTCAGAATGTCAAAACATGGTGAAAATGGTTCCATCGGAACGGGCTCGACGAAACGAAGACGTGGGCTTTGGAATCACCTGATTTGGAGCTATGGGTAAAAAGATATGAATGTTTTTCTGCCAAGGACCTATCTGTAAGAAATCATCACAAACAGGCCCTTGGCTGGAAAAACCAAAAACATATTTGGCCGAATACGCTTTCCAGAAAGGAAAGCGCATTCCTGGCTTAAGCCGCACCAGAATACGCCTTCCGAACGGGAAAATGCATCCTCGTGGATGCGCTTCCACTTATCCACCATGGCAGTGGCAGGGCCGGGCGTGGGGTCGATGACACGTGGGGCCCACTGCATCTTCTCTCTCCTCCCACGCCTCCTTCTTCTTCCCCCGCGGCTGCTCCTCCTCTCCTCGACATAACGCAGGGCAGGGGTGCTGCCATCACCGGGCATGGCGGCTTCGGCCATCTCCGACCAGGGAGAGGACACCGATGGCCTCGGGACAAAGGCCCGCACCCATCCAGGGGCTGTACACACGCCGGGGAGCGCTGTAGGGGCGACAACAGGGAGCACCTGCGGGCGTGGTCTTTGGCCAAGATGGGGCACGCGGTGATGAGGGCTCCGGCAACGATCTAAGTATATGGGGAGGACCGCGGGGGACTAGGTGGTGCTCTGGTAGTGGCTATGAGGAGAGGGAGGGCTTGGTTCAGAAGAATTTAGGGCGGAGGGAGCGGCGGCCGTGGTGGCCGTGGGGTAGGCGAGGCTCTGGATGGTTGGTGAGGCGAATGGTGAGGAGAGACGAGGTCGGGGAGGGCTTATATAGCCAGGGGAGGGGTGTGCCGCGCTGTCGTCGCCGCGGACGCATGGCCGGCGCCGCGGACGCGTGTGCACGCACCCGAGCTCGATGGTAGACGACGGAGGTGGAACAAGGGAGGTTCTCACGGGGAGGAGGAGGCCAAAGGAGCGCAGGGAGGAAGAATATGGTGAGCTCCGAGCCAAATCGCCACTGTTTGCCCATGGGCGCGCGGCGGCTTGCATCGGTGAGGAAGCGGGCGGAGGGGGAGAGGGGTCCAGGGGAATGGCGACGGCAAGGTGAAGCCAAGGGACATGCTCACGAGCGCTAAGACGACGAGAGGGAAGAAGACGAAGCAGAAACGACGCGCTGGACGCGGCCACTGCACACAGAGCGTGCGCACTGTGATGCCATCGTCGTAGTCACCATGTGAACCGAGGCATTCAATGCTCTACAGCACCCAAAACGTTGTCTAGCTGATAGTCCTTCCAAACTGGAGAACTTATGAGGCCATGGATTGATTTGTGGTGCTATGGTTAAATGGTAATCACCGCCTGAAGTTTACTGCAGTAAATTTGATCGTGCACTGGTGATCAACAGGGAAGTGCTTAGGCCAAATGGATTTGTCTGATATGATTAGCTAAAGAAGGACTATGATTCTGGAGAGTTTGAGGGGAAATAGACCATTAATTAATATGGTTGCTTTGTAACTACCATTATTGGTCCAGAATCAAGATCATGATGGTTCACTCACATAGAGTAACCACTTTAGATGAAATTTGGCAAGGCTTAGTGGTTTGGTCATAAGAAGATGCTGTAAAAAGCTTGCACCAAATGGATTCACCAAAATGGCACTTCCTTCACAGCTATCCCCTCTGTCCAAGAACTTGCCAAAATTCTAGACAAGTATTGGCTTTAATAATTGATCCGTAAATATGTGGAGAGAATTTATTTGGGTAGGAGAGTGCTTTGGTAAATTTTCAGGGAAAATGAAGCAGTATAAAATATAATTGCTTCACAACCTGAAAATATTGACAGAATAAAAGATTTGACGCTGTGCTCACATATATCAAGGGAGGGAGCTGAAATTTGGAGGAGTGTGCTAATATGATAACATGAAGGAGTGTACAAAATTTCAACTCATTTGGAAACGTCTAGCTAGTACTTCCTTCACAATGCCTTCTGTCTGACAGAAAGTTTGAAAAATTGTTGAGGAAGATTGACTAGGCAAATAAAGTTGAATTTTGGCATGAGGCAATGAATTGGACATAAGATAATTCCAAAAATATTTGGGAGCAATCAGGAAAGGATAGTTGGCACTTCCTTCACAAAGTGCCCCTCTGGACGGAAATGAAGAATAATTAGTGGGGAATTATTCTTGGGCTAGGACAGGAAAGTTTGGGCATATCTGAGCAATATATTACCCAAAGAAATTATGAGAATTATCTGGGAATTTTTGGATGGACAGAAATATGGGTTGCTTCACAACCTAGGGCAGACATGGTTATTCCTTTAATAGGAAAAGGAATATTCCTGAGAAAAAGAAATTAGGGTTTGGTCAAGCAGTGGAGTGACATGATCTTGGCAAGGTTTTTAGAATGATGAGCCACTTGGGAGGGGAATGAGGATGATTTCCCAGGTGGCAAGGCCACAGAACCACTCCAAAAAGAAAAACAGAGCAAAAACTAAATAAATCAAAAAGAAAAAGAAAAGGGCCAAAAACCAGGCTGTTACAACCACCCTATCATACCACATCACAACCATTTTAATAGCATGTTGGCACGCAAGGTGAACCATTATCCTAGCTAATTAAGCATGGCATGGGCAACTATAATCTCTAATTGTCATTACAAACATGTTTCATTCATAATAGGCTGAATCAGGAACGGTGAACTAATCATATTTACAAAAACAAGATAGGTCGAGTTCATACTAGCTTCTCTCATTTCATTCAGTCCATCATATATCGTCATTATTGCCTTTCACTCGCACGACCGAATGGTGTGGATAATAATAATAGTGCATATGCATTGGACTAAGTTGGAATCTGCAAGCATTTTATACAAGGGAGAAGACAAGGTAATATGGGCTCTTGGTTAAATCAACAATAGTGCATACGAGAGACACTCAACATTTTCATCATGGTCTTCTCCTCTCGACCCCCAAAGAATAAGAAAAGAAATAAAACTATTTACACGGGAAAGTTCCCAACAAGCAAAAGAAGAACGAGCAATTTTTTGGGTTTTATTTTAATTACTACTACAGGCATGGAAAGTAAACTAGCTAAAAGCTACAACTAATTTTTTTGTTTTTCTTAAGGTTTTTCAAACACACAAGAAGAAGGCTTAGAAAAGAAAATAAACTAGCATGGATAGTATAATGAAAAAGTATGAACACCGACAACTAGAATGAGTGTGTGAACATGAATGTAATGTCGGTGAGAAATACGTACTCCCCAAGCTTAGGCTTTTGGCCTAAGTTGGTCTATGGCCACTGCTGGCCTGGCGGATATTCAAAGTCGTAGCTGGGGTTGTACTGAGATGCATCAGCTACTACCTGAAGAGCTGCAGCTTGGAGGCGAGCTGCCTCCATTCTCCTCTCATACTCGTTCGCCTCCTCCCTGGTTATAACATATCTCCTTTTTCCTGAAAGTTCAAGAAAGTAGGACCAGGGAGGGCAACATGGACAGTGCGATGTCTGTCAAATATTAGTCAGTACTCGAGGAACTGTTCATTCCTCTAAAGAAACTGATGGCAAACCATAGCACTATAATCTAGATAAGCAGGAGGCAACTCCATATCATTTCCATGTATGGGTACACCAAGATAATTAGCTACACGAGTTGCATAAATTCCACCAAACAAATCTCCACTTGTACTGTTAAGATGCAACCTTCGTGCAACAATGGCCCCTAAGTTATATTGTTTATCACCTAATATCGCACTCTTGAGGACACTAAGATCTGGAACGCACATGTGACAAGCCTCATCTTTACCGCTAATGCATCTACCTATAAAGAGAGCAAAATAATGTATGGAAGGGAAATGAATGCTCCCTGTGGTAGCTTGTGTGATTTCCCTAGATTCCCCCACAGTGATACTAGCAAGAAAGTCTTTATATTCAGATTTGCGAGGTTCACTAACATTGCCCCACCGCGGGAGTTTACAAGCAGTATTAAAATCTTCTAGGTCCATGTTATATGATTTATCATAAAGATGAAATAAAATAGTGTGAGAATTGTGCGAGGATGTAAATTTAAACCTCTCACAAAGGAATTAGTTAGGTAGTGGTACTGTAGGCACTTATCTGACACGAAGTCCTCAAGATCAGCATTACGCACATATGCGTCAAATTCATCCTTGATGCCTGCTTGGACCATAAACTCCTCTGACGGCCATTCACAAGGCCGCACTTGAGCTTCCCTCGGTGGTTCATCATTTGGCTCACGTATCACGAGCCTTGGTTCTTGCTTCCTTGAGGAACCACCTTGGTACATTGTCCTATGCATTTTTATTTCTTTGGAAAATTTCTAAAATTTTAGTGACTCAAAATAAGAGTGAACCAAACTCAACGAGATTGATAGCAACTACTCCCACAGATGGCTAGAGGCTATATCATGCATTAAAACTACTTTGGACCATATAAATTTGACTTGTAAGCTTAAGAACAGGGTCACCTAAGCAGCAAAAAATTGCAATAAATAAATCACTAGAACAAAAACTAATTGGACCATTGGAGGAGTCACATACCAAAGAACAATACCCCAAAATAGTTTTGTGAATGGAGCTTTGAGCAAAGAGATCAAAAATGGCAGCAAGATGAGCTAGAACACGGGTTTGAGATATGGGAGGATTTTTTTGGAGGAAGACAAAGTGAGTGGGTGCTGAAGTAAGTGGAGGGGTCCACGTGGGGCCCACGAGGCAGGAGGCGCACCCCAGGGGTGGGCGCGCCCTGTGCCCTCGTGGCCAAATGGTGGGCCCCCCTGGTGTGTTCTTAGTGCTAGAAATTCTTAAATATTCTACAAAAAATCTTATTTCATTTTGAAGACATTTGAAGAACTTTTATTTTTGGGGTATTTTTATTGCGAGGATAATTCAGAAAAAAGACAAAAAATACTATTTTTGCTTTATTTAATCTAAATAACATAAAGTAAAAGGAGGGTACACAGAGTTGTGCTTTCTAACTTCATCCATCTCGTGCTCATCAAAACGAATCCACTAACAAGGTTGATCAAGTCTTGTTAACAAACTCTTTCTAACTAACATGAAACGGGAGAATTTTCGAATAACACTAGGTTACCTCAACGGGGATATGCATGTCCCCAACAATAAGAATATCATATTTCTTCTTGACAGTAGGAAGAGGGAATTCAAAACCTCCAATAGTAATTGTTGAAATTTTTCCAATAGAATTGATACTGTGGACTTGAGGTTGTTTCCTCGGAAAGTGTACCGTATGCTCATTACCATTAACATAAAAGATGACATTGCCTTTGTTACAATCAATAACAGCCCCTGCAGTATTCAAAAATGGTCTAACAAGGATAACTGACATACTATCATCCTCGGGAATATCAAGAATAACAAAGTCAGTTAAAATAGTAACGTTTGCAACCACTACAGGCACATCCTCACAGATACCGACAGGTATAGCAATTGATTTATCGGCCATTTGCAAAGATATTTCAGTAGGTGTCAACTTATTCAAATCAAGTCTACGATATAAAGAGAGAGGCATAACACTAACACCGGCTCCAAGATCACATAAAGCATTTTTAACATAGTTTCTTTTAATGGAGCATGGTATAGTTGGTACTCTGGGATCTCCTAGTTTCTTTGGTATTCCACCTTTAAAAGTATAATTAGCAAGCATGGTGAAAATTTCAGCTTCCGGTATCTTTATTTTATTTTTAACAATATCTTTCATATACTTAGCATAAGCATTCATTTTAAGCATATCAGTCAAACACATACACAAAAAGATAGGTCTAATCATTTCAACAAAGCTCTCAAAATCCTCATCATCCTTTTTCTTGGATGGTTTAGGAGGAAAATGCATGGGTTTCTGAACCCATGGTTCTCTTTCTTTACCGTGCTTCCTAGCAACGAAGTCTCTCTTATCATAATGTTGGTTCTTTGATTGTGGGTTATCAAGATCAACAGCGGGTTCAATCTCTACATCATTGTTATTGCTAGGTTGAGCATCAACATGAACATCATCATTATCACTAGGTTCATGTTCATTACCAGATTGTGTTTCATCATCAGAAATAGAAATATCATTGGGATTCTCAGGTGTGTCAACAACAGGTTCACTAGAAGCATGCAAAGGTCCTATCATTTTTCTTTTTCTTCTTCTTAGAAGGACTAGGTGCATCAACATTAGTTCTCTGAGAATCTTGCTCAACTCTCTTAGGGTGGCCCTTAGGATATAAAGGTTCCTGAGTCATTTTACCCCCTCTAGTGATAACTCTAACATCATTATCATTTTTCTTATTATTTAATTCATTAAGCAAATCATCTTGTGCTTTAAGCACTTGTTCTACCTGAGTGGTAACCATAGAAGCATGTTTAGTAATGAGTTTAAGGTCACCTTTAACTCTAGACATATAATCACTCAAATGTTCAACCATATAAGCATTACGTTTCAATTGTCTACCAACATAAGCATTGAAGTTTTCTTGTTTAACAATAAAATTATCAAACTCATCCAAGCATTGGCTTGCAGACTTATTACGAGGAATATCACCTTCATCAAATCTATAGAGAGAATTTACCTTTACTACCTGTGTCGGGTTATTAATACCATGTATTTCTTTAATAGGTGGTAAATTCTTAACATCTTCAGCTTTAATACCCTTTTCTTTCATAGATTTCTTTGCCTCTTGCATATCTTCAGGACTGAGAAATAGAATACCCCTTTTCTTCGAAGTTGGCTTAGGAGTTGGTTCAGGAAGTGTCCAATCATTATCATTACTCAATATATTATTCAATAGCAATTCAGCTTGCTCAACAGTTCTTTCCCTGAAAACACAACCAGCACAACTATCCGGGTGGTCTCTGGAAGCATCGGTTAATCCATTATAAAAGATATCAAGTATTTCATTTTTCTTGAGAGGATGATCATGCAAAGCATTAAGTAATCGGAGAAGCCTCCCCCAAGCTTGTGGGAGACTCTCTTATTCAATTTGCACAAAATTATATATTTCCCTTAAGGCAGCTTGTTTCTTATGAGCGGGGAAATATTTAGCAGAGAAGTAATAAATCATATCCTGGGGACTACGCACACAACCAGGAGCAAGAGAATTAAACCATGTTTTAGCATCACCCTTTAATGAGAACGGAAATAACTTAAGGATATAGTAGTAATGAACTTTTTCCTCATGAGTGAATAGGGTGGCCATATCATTCAATTTAGTAAGATGTGCCACAACAGTTTCAGATTCGTAGCCATAAAAAGGATCATATTTAACCAAAGTAATTAACTCGGGATCAACAGAGAAATCATAAGCCTTATCAGAAATACAGAAGGTGAAGTAGCAAAAGCATGGTCATATTTCATTCTGGCATTCAAAGACTTTTCTTTCAGCTTAGCTAACAGTTTCTTAAGATCATATCTATCTTTGCAAACAAAAAGGTCTCTAGCAGTTTCTTCATCCATAACATAACCCTCTGGCACATCAGGCAATTCATATCTAGGGGGAGAATCTTCATCATCACTTTCATCAATATTATCTGTTTCAATAATTTCATTTTCTCTAACCCTAGCAAGTTGTTCATCAAGAAATTCACCTAATGGCACGGTATTATCAAGCATAGAAGTAGTTTCATCATAAGCATTATGCATAGCAGAAGTGGCATCATCAATAACATGCGACATATCAGAATCAATAACATGTGTAGGTGTCGCAAATTTACTCATAACAGAAGGTGAATCAAGTGCATAGCTAAATGACAGTTCCTTACCTCCCCTCATAGTTGAGGGAAAATCTTGGTTCTTTCATCTTTCAAGTTCCTCATAGTGATCAACAGATATAAATCCCAAGTGACTCAAAGAATAGAGCTATGCTCCCCGGCAACGGCGTCAGAAAATAGTCTTCATAACCCACAAGTATAGGGGATCACGACAGTTTTCGAGGGTAGAGTATTCAACCCAAATTTATTGATTCGACACAAGGGGAGCCAAAGAATATTCTCAAGCATTAGCAGTTGAGTTGTCAATTCAACCACACCTGAAAGACTTAAAATCTGCAGCAAAGTATTTAGTAGCAAAGTAGTATGGAAGTAACGATAATGGTGGCAAAAGTAACAGTAGTAGTTTTTGTAGCAATCGTAACAGTTGTAACGGAAAAGTAACTAAGCAAAGATCAATATGTGAAAAGCTCGTAGGCAATGGATCAATGATGGATAATTATGTCAGATGCGATTCCTCATGCAACAGTTATAACATAGGGTGACCCAGAACTAGCTCCGGTTCATCAATGTGATGTAGGCATGTATTCTGATTATAGTCATACATGCTTATGGAAAAGAATTTGCATGACATCTTTTGTCCTACCCTCCCGTGGCAGCGGGGTCCTATTGGAAACTAAGGGATATTAAGGCCTCCTTTTAATAGAGTACCAAACCAAAGCATTAACACTTAGTGAATACATGAACTCCTCAAACTACAGTCATCACCGGGAGTGGTCCCGATTTTTGTCACTTCGGGGTTGCCGGATCATAACACATAGTAGGTGACTATTGACTTGCAAGATAGGATCAAGAACTCACATATATTCATGAAAACATAATAGGTTCAGATCTGAAATCATGGCTCTCGAGCCCTAGTGACAAGCATTAAGCATAGCAAAGTCATAGCAACATCAATCTTAGAACATAATGGATACTAGGGATCAAATCCTAACAAAACTAACTCGGTTACATGGTAAATCTCATCCAACCCATCACCGTCCATCAAGCCTACAATAAGATTACTCACGCACGGCGGTGAGCATCATGAAATTGGTGATGGAGGATGGTTGATGATGACGATGCCGACGGATTGCCTTCTCAGGAGCCACAAACGGACTCCAGATCAGCCCTCTCGAGGAAGATTTTGGCTTGGCAGTGGCTCCGTATCATAAAACTTGATGAATCCTTCTCTCTGATTTTTTTCTCCCTGAAAGTGAATATATGGAGTTGGGGTTGAGGTCGGTGGAGTCCCATGGGGCCCATGAGGCAGGGGGCGCGCCCCGGGGGGCGCCCTGCACCCTCGTGGACAGGGTGTGGGGCCCCTGATGCTGATTCTTTCGCCAGCATTTTTCATTAATTCCAAAACGTGTCTCCGTGGATTTTTCAGGTCATTCCGAGAACTTTTATTTCTGCACAAAAATAACACCATGGCAGTTCTGCTGAAAATAGCGTCAGTCCGGGTTAGTTCCATTCAAATCATGCAAGTTAGAGTCCAAAACAAGGGCAAAAGTGTTTGGAAAAGTAGACACATTGGAGACGTATCATCCCTTTCTCTCTAGGTTTCTTTCTTCTCCCTTGGAGGATGAACTGATTTTCGTCACTCTTGGTGGTGGCTGCTGGATGGAGGGTAAAGCATCCCCATCCACTCACATGCAAAGTCCAGAATGACCCTAGGTCATAACCCTAATTGGTAGTGGGCTTCTGCACCTCTTTGGACTTCCTAATAGGTCTAAAATGGCCATCTCCTCACAACCAAGAGGAGGAGCATATCCCAACACATATTGTTGGGGATATGATTACTGGAGGTAAACCGGCTTAGAGTGGCCGGGTTAGCTCCATGAAGATAGAAGCCCATGAAGACGTGAAGATGGTGGCGCTTTACGAAGGCCCAAGGCCCAAAGGCGGGTTAAAGCCTGTAGATGTAAACCGACTCTGTCATGTAACTTGTATTGTAAGTTAGAGGAATAGAGACCGAGCCGGACACATCTATGATCCGGCCTCGGGACTCTGTACACCGACGGGCATCAACCTATGTATATAAAGGGACGACCCGGCCGCGGTTTGAGGACAACAGACAACTCTCGAGAGCCAGACAAAGCGGATTCGCTCCCTGGTCATCGAAACCCTAGCAATACCAATCACAACTAGACATAGGCTTTTACCTTCATCGAAGGGGCCGAACTAGTTTAAAACTCCCCCGTGTCCCTTTTCCGGTTTAACTCCTTTAAGCTAACCCGTAGCGATGGCTCCACGACTAAGTCCTTTCACGAGGACATCTGCCGTGACAAACCCACGACAGTTGATGCCCACCGTGGGGCTATCGCATGATGGTTTCGAGTTCTTGAAGGGCAGCTTTGATGGACTCAAGGGATACGCTATGGGCCATATGACGAAGAGTCGTCGCGGCAAGCTCTACATCGACGACACAGGATGGGTTCCCGAGTCCGGTTCAATCGAATATGGGTACCGGGTCCCCTTTGGTGCCATCCACGTCTTCATCGGCAAGATCGGCGAACCGGGCCCTGAGCCGGACACTTGCACCGACATCATCGAGACAGCTCAGCGTGCAAGCCCTTCCCCGGTTCAGCCCGCAGCAAGGCATGTCTTCATAGGCGTCATCCATGGGGCAGAATATGAGGATGGACCGGCGTCTGATGGAGAAACCGTTGTCTGTTCTGATGACGAGTCTTCAACCGGAGAGACTGAATCGTTGTGTCAGTTACAGGACGGCCGGATTAGCGGAGGTTCCGATGGCAACAGTATTCCGGACCCCCTCGATCTGCCAAACCGGGTCGCTATCTTCATGGCCGGTACACAACCAACACATCATTCATCCACCGCCGCGGCAATGCTTTCCAGTTCAGCAACAGCAACGCCAGCGGGAGCAGGGGGCTCAGCGCCGCCTCTCGCTCAAGTTTTGTCTGATTTGTTTGACGCTCTGGCAACATTGATGGCCGCGGAGGTGGACGCAGTGGCCCGAGATCAGCACAATGCGGAGATTGCAAAGGTGAAAGATCAGATAACTCAGGCTAAAGTGGACCTGGCAGCAGAGAACGCCAGGATGGCTACGGAACGGGCCGAGTTGGAAGCTCAGGCCTACCGGCTTAGGCTGGACCAGAATGCCTCAGAGGAGGTCATGAGAAGAAGGTACCGGTCGCACCTCCTGCCGGGTTATGAGCCAAGAAATCTCTTCAACATGCCAGGAGCAGGGACCAGTAACCAGCAAGTGGTGAACCGGATGGAGGCGCCGGGAACAGGAGCGCCGGTTCAGCCGCGCATGATGGACCCGCCTCGTCAGAACAACGTTGTATCACAGTATGTTCCGACGCCTCCGGGGCATTACTCCAACCCGTTAGACAACATTGTGGCTGCCGCTTCACGCTTAGCAGTGCTCCTAGCTGATGGCGAGTCACCAGTTGCGATTGAGACACGACGGGCCAGAGAGCTCCTTCAAATAGCTTTGAATCAGCAACAGGCTTATTCGCATAGTCGCGAGAGGATTCACTCCACCCCCCGTCCAAGTCGGAGCTACAACAGGCACGTGGAGGATGAACCGACTGTATCAAGCAGTGCACATCACCATAACTTGCTGCAAGGGCACAACCTGGCAGGTGGAGGTGCTAATGCGCAGGATGTGGTGGACCACGGTCGTGCACGTCGGGAGGCCGAGTTAGCAGCTTTGCATGCAGCTCTTCAACCTACTCCGGTTCGCCATACCGCTTCAGTAGAGCCAGGTGTGCTCTTCAGTTCTTTAGGGGTGCCATGTCTTACCCCCGCTTTGCGTAATGTACGACTGCCCAAGGATTTCAAAGGACCTCGTAAAGTGCCCAATTACACCGCCGATCTACAACCAGAGGCATGGGTTGAAAGTTATGAGATGGCAATGGAGATGTTAGATGTGGATGAAACGGTGTGTGCTAGATACTTCACCATGATGTTGGATGGGACAGCTCGTACTTGGTTAAAGAGCTTGCCAGGTAACTCTGTCGGATCATGGGCCGAATTAAAGCACCTGTTTATCCAGAATTTTAAGGATACTTGTAAGCAGCCTATGTCGATTGTGGACCTGGCCGCTTGTGTTCAAGAGGATGGGGAATCTACAACCCATTGGGTGAAGTGGGTCTCAGCTATTCTGCATTCGTCGGATCGCATCAATGCGGATACCGTAGTGTTAACATTGGAGGGCAATTGCCGGTTTCTGCAGCTAAAACAGAAGTTAGGAAGGCTCAAACGTCACTGCAATGATATGTCAACGCTTATGGCCACTTTGGTTAAATATGCCGATTCAGATAATACCAAAGACCCCGACTCGGAGGAGGACAAACCGGGGAAAGGGAAAAAGAATGGCAACACCAAGGGACAGCAGCATAACCCGGGAGGTCATGTGAATAATGGTAAGTGCAAGGCCGACAATAGTTTGGACTTTGTGGCTAACACCAATGCTCAGGATAACGGTCAGCGTCGTAAGGGCAAACAACCCCAGAGGGGCAGAGGTTCGTGCCCCAATCTGGAGCGCCTGTTAAATCAACATTGTCCAAAGCATGGATCAAAGGAGAAGCCAGCGTCACATCTTTGGAAGGACTGTTATATCATGCGAGAGTTCAAGAAATCCAACATGTTTCAATATGACAATGGCCCGCCTGGCGGTTCAGGAGGTGGTTTTCATGGGCTGGGTTATGGAGGTGGTAGCTCCGGTTTAGGATTTCAAGGCAATCAAACCGGCCATAACAATCAGGGGAACCAGGGCAACTAGGGAGGTTATAACCATCAGGGGAATCAACAGCAGCAAAAGTCGGGTTATCAAAGCAATCCGAAGCAGTTGAATAGTGGGCAGTATCATGTTTTCACCACTAGCTTGTGCAAGCGTGAACAAAAGCTTCACAAGAGGGATGTGAACTCTGTTGAACCGGCAGTGCCCCAGTATCTGCGCTGGTCTAAGCAACCCATTTTATGGAGTAGAGAGGATCACCCACCCCGGGTTGATAATCCAGGTCATCTGGCCTTAGTGGTGGCACCCCAGGTTGGGGGTATAAGTTCACCAAGGTGCTCATGGATGGGGGAAGCAGTATCAATATTCTCTACTATGATACCTTCCGCCGTATGGGGTTGACAGATAAAAATCTTAAACCGTCGAACACCGTTTTTCATGGTGTGGTGCCCGGTAAGTTTGCATATCCAATGGACAAGATAGCTCTAGAGGTGGCCTTTGGAGATGATCATGATTCAAGGTCAGAAACATTGACTTTTGAGGTGGTGAAAATCAAGAGTCCGTATCACGCCCTGTTTGGGCGACCGGCTTATGCCAAGTTCATGGCACGGCCGTGTTATGTTTACCTGCATCTTAAGATGCCAGGTCATAAGGGGACCATCACAGTACATGGGAGCAGGAAGATTGCTTTGGAATGTGAGGAAGGTGATGCGGCTTACGCTGAGTTGGTTTGTGCCATGGAAGAGCTGAAGTTTTATAAGGACAAAGTTGATCCGGCAGACATGACTTCCTTGAAAAAGCCAACTACAGAGCACGATCCGGCGCTGAAGTTTAAATCGGCCATGGACACTAAGATGGTTGATTTTGTTCCTGGCGATTCATCCAAGCAGTTCAGCATCAGCGCCAACTTGGATCCAAAATAGGAAAGCGCGCTCATCGAGTTCATCCGTGAGAACCGGGACATCTTTGCGTGGAAGCCTTCTGACATGCCAGGTGTACCGAGGGAACTCGTTGAGCACACACTTAACATAGATCCTAAGTTTAAACCGGTCAAACGGTTTCTCCTCCGCTTCAACGAAGAAAGGCGCAAGGCTATCGGTGAGGAGGTAGCTCGGCTATTGGCCGTAGGGTTTATCGTGGAGGTCTTTCACCCGGAGTGGTTGGCTAATCCGATGCTGGTCCTTAAGAAAAATGGCACTTGGCATATGTGCGTGGACTACAAAGATTTGAACAAGGCCTGCCCAGCAGATCCCTTTGCCCTCCCTCATATTGATCAGATTATTGATGCTACGGCGGGTTGCGACCGTTTGTGTTTTCTGGATGCTTATTCCGGTTATCATCAGATCAAAATGGCAGTTAAGGACCAGGAGCAAACAACTTTTATAACTCCCTTTGGAGCCTTCTGCTATGTCTCCATGCCCTTTGGGCTCAAGAGTGCCTAGGCGACTTCTCAACGCTGTGTTCAGAATTGTCTTCATAAGCAGATTGGGCGCAATGTTCACGCATATGTGGATGATATTGTGGTAAAGTCCAGGAAGGAGGAAACATTGATAGCTGACTTAAGAGAAACCTTTGATAATCTCCGGGTTTATAAGATGATGCTTAATCTGGACAAATGTGTCTTTGGTGTTCCGGCAGGCAAGCTCTTGGGTTTTCTGGTGTCTAACAGGGGCATTGAGGCTAATCCGAAGAAGATCACAGCTATCACCTCTTTGGCTAAACCGGCATGTATCAATGATGTTCAGCGTTTGGCAGGCCGGATTGCGGCCTTGAGCCGGTTTATCAGTCGTCTAGGGGAGAAGGCTATCCCTTTATATCAGATGTTAAATAAAACAGATGACTTTGTGTGGAGTGATGCAGCTGATAAAGCGTTTGAGGATTTGAAGAGGCAGTTAGCTGAACCACCTGTCCTTGCGGCTCCGATCGATAAAGAGCCTTTACTGCTATATGCGGCTGATAAAGCGTTTGAGGATTTGAAGAGGCAGTTAGCTGAACCACCTATCCTTGTGTCTATTGTGGTGGAGCGCAAGGAGGCTGGAAAGGAGTGTCCGGATCAACGGCCGGTTTATTATATCAGTGAGGTGCTTATCGAATCAAAGAATGGATATGCACATTGGCATAAGCTGGTGTATGGGGTGTTTATGGCAAGCCGGAAGCTCAAACATTATTTTCAGGGCCATCCTATCACAATGGTCAGTTCAGCCCCTCTGGGAGATATCATTCAAAACAGAGAAGCAACTGGCCAGATTGCAAAGTGGGCTATTGAGCTTGGACCTCACGGGCTCAAATACACACCTCGCACAACGATCAAATCTCAAGAACTCGTGGACTTCATCAATGATTGGACAGAGTTGCAGGCACTAGAGGAAAAGCCAGATAACACATATTGGACTATTCACTTTGATGGGTCCAGACAGTTGGAGGGTTCGAGGGCTGGAGTCATATTAACTTCCCCACGAGGTGACAAGTTTTGTTATGTTCTCCTCTTAATGTTCCCTTATAGTAACAATGCAGCTGAGTACGAGGCCTTACTCCACAGTCTTCGGATGGCCAAGGAGATGAACTTACGCCGGGTTAAGTGCTTCGGTGACTCGGATCTGGTGGCTCAACAGGTATCTGGCACTTGGGATTCTAAGGACCCACTCATGGCTACACATCGACGAGAGATGGACATAGTGGCTGGTCATTTCAAGGGTTATCAAGTTGACCATATAGACCAGCGAAAGAATGAAGCGGCGGACGCTTTAAGCCGCCTTGGCTCTCAGCGTAAACCGGTCCCACCAAATGTCTTCCTTGACGTATTGCATAATCCGTCGGTCAAGATACCAACAGAGGAGGAGTTGGCTATTCCTGACCTAGAGGCTCAATTGGTGGCAGCTTTGCATGTTATACCGGATTGGACAATCCCGTACCTGGCTTACATGAACCGGGGCGAGTTACCGAAGGATGAAACCTCGGCCCGGCAGATAATCCGGCGTTCCAAGTCAATGACCATAATCAACAGGGAGTTACATCGTTACAGCGTCACAGGGGCAATTCAACGTTGTGTCTCTCCTCAAGAGGGTTGTGAGATTTTGCGAGAAATCCATGAAGGGTATTGTGGTCACCACGTCGGTTCAAAATCTTTGGTGGCTAAAGCTTTTCGTCACGGTTTCTATTGGTTAACAGCTCATGCTGATGCTGAGGATTTAGTCAAGAGGTGCGATGGTTGTCAAAAATTTGCACGCCGCGCTCATGTTCCGGCTCAGGACTTGAGGATGATTCCAATAACTTGGTCGTTTGCGACTTGGGGGCTCAATATGGTTGGACCCTTTAAGAGATCCAAAAAGACCCACATGTTAGTGGCAGTTGACAAGTTCACCAAGTGGGTGGAAGCAGAGCCCGTCAGTAAGTGTGATGCAGCCACGATGGTTCAATTCATCAAAAAGGTGATATTCCAGTTTGGTTTCCCACACAGTATTATAACTGACAATGGTACTAATCTGTCAAAGGGTGAGATGGAGGAATTTTGCCAACGTGAGCACATCCGGCTTGATGTAGCATCAGTGGCTCACCCCCAGTCTAATGGTCAAGCTGAGAGGGCAAATCAAGAAATTTTGAGAGGTATTAAACCCCGGCTTATGGTTCCTTTAAAGCGGGCACTGGGTTGTTGGGTGGAGGAGTTACCTTCTGTGTTATGGAGCATCAACACCACACCTAACAGATCTACGGGTTACACGCCTTTCTTCATGGTTTATGGAGCAGAGGCGGTTCTTCCTAGTGACATCCGTCATGACTCGCCTCGTGTGGCAGCTTATGTTGAAGCTGATAATGAGAAGGCACGTCAGGACTCACTGGACCTGTTAGATGAGGAGCGTGATCTCGCAGCAGCATGTTCGGCGATTTATCAACAAGATCTCCGACGTTATCACAGCCGCCGGGTTAAGAACAGAACTTTTCAAGAGGGCGATCTGGTGCTCCGGCTCATCCAGGATCAGACTGATATGCATAAGTTATCCCCACCTTGGGAAGGACCTTTTGTGGTTAGCAAGAATCTGCACAACGGGTCATACTACCTCATTGATGTTCGAGAGCACAAAGACTCACGTAAGGAGACCAAGCGGCCATGGAATATAGCTCTTCTTCGGCCTTACTATACTTGAGCCACAGGCTCTTCTTATGTACATATTTATGACAATGTATATATTATATAATAAACCGGAGCCTCAAATAAAGCGGGGTCTCTGTTCTTTTTACGTCATGTGTGAGCCTACAAGAGCTTCTACTAACAAAGCGGCGTTTTGTTAAACCGGCATATACGGCCACATGGATATAAAGAAAATCACTAGGGATATCACTAGGGGGCTTGGTTGTCTTCACACCATAGCTACACTTCTTGATAGGCTTTAAGCCAAAAGGAAATTATGTGGAGCCAAAGAGAGTCTGTTGCATTAAGCACAACTCAAACATAGGTAACCACTGAGCACAGCTCACATATTACTTGGGGGCTCCTTGCTTCTCAAATAACAATGAGCTTGCACCCTTGTAATAGGCTATCAAGTCAGGCTTGGAAGCCAGGTGTATTCACCTAAAACCCTGGGTTATCCTGCCTCTTTAAGTAAGCCACTCCGTCCAGGTAAACCTGGTATGACCCATCGAATGTTTGACAAGTCAATCCCATGGACCCTGAACTTGTCAAAGTTAAAACGGTGATTGGTTAAAGATTGAGGTCCATCTTAAAAGGCTTTGCAAAATGGTTTAACTCAGGGGCCTGGCAGCCCATGAAAAGCCTCGATTTAGGGCCTGGCAGCCCATGAAAATCCTTCACATTTCTTTTGTTTTTGCTGTTTTTCATGATAAGAGATTTATAAATATTTTTTCTGATAAACCGGTGTTCATTACAACCCGGCATGACTTTCAGCGCTTAGTTGCCAGTACATGATCAGTTTTTAAACCGGTAGCGTACTACTCCGGTCTGGTTTTGACTAGATGTCACCAGCATTATATGAACAAATCAATGGCTATTCTAGCCCAGTGTGGTTTCTATATGAACCGGCAAGAGGGAGAGGAGTTATCAACACTCCGGATTGGTGTTTTTCACCTTTACCATACAAGCAGTTGGTCAGCCAACGAGGTATGTCACAGGTATTAGTTATTTTATCTGGTTAATAATCTTGGTCATTCATCCAAGTTATGTATATTTTTGTGTATCATGACCCGTCCAGTGGTAAACCACTAGGACGCTTTCAAGTTCTTATATGCAGGAACACAAAGTATAATGGACTATGCATAAATAGATCCCAAAAGTGGAACAAGTTTTCAAAATACCAAGCAACACAAGCATGCTCGATGGCATGGCGGATAAAGGTGTTTCTGCTATCTTATTACAAGGAGCTTCAAAACGGCCCAAATTGAATAATTGTTTTCAAGCAGTGGCAGACTGTAGCTGGTAAACCGGTCGCCGGTCTAAGATGCTTCATCGAGACGGCTTGACGATTGAGGGTCATCTTGTGTAGTCACATCCTCTTCATCCCTCCCCAGACGCTGGAAATCAACCATTGACCAATTGATTCTGGTTAAAGCTTGAAACACGGCCTTTTCATGGATAAGGCTGGAGGGGTCAATGTCAGGAGCGTAAGTATGCTTACGGATTGGAGGCACACGTTCTTCAACATCATGGATCACGGCAGGCTGTCTCTTTCCTTCAGCATCGTAAACCGGTTGGAAGTGAGATAAATCTGTGTCCTCTGCCAGTTTGCTTGCTATTGGCCGCATCTCCTTTGTTAGCCTTAGCAGATCATCATTATTGAAGTCTGAACCGTCCTCTTTCATGCCAGGATATCCTTTGATGATATCTGCCAGTTCAAGATCCAGAATCCAGGCCTTGGCCCGTATTAGTGCGGTCAGCGCTCCTGATCTTGCGGCTGATCTCTTCAGTTTGGTGATCCGGGCAGGTAGCATGGCCAGCTTCTCAAGTGTTTCCTTTATCAATGACGGCGCCAGTTTGTTGTATGCTGCAGTGCAGATAGCACGCTGGGATCTAGAATATAGCTGTTCCATCAAGGTGTACGCCGCTTTAAGCTTCATCCGCATGTCAGAGCCCAGATGAGCAATGCGGGTCCCTGTCATGGTTCAGCATCAATAAACCGGTAATCGATAAAATCTTATGATTAGACAAACTACACGAGAGAGCACTTACCAAATATAGCGGATGTCATGGCGTCAATCTGCCGTTTTAAGCCGGATAGTTCTTCCACTACTGGTTGTAGGGCTGCATCTGCGTCCTCGGCCTTTTTTATCAAACCGGCCTTTTCTGTTTCCCAGTCAGCACGCTCCTTGTTGAAGGTCTCTTTCAATTTCTCCATAGCTGCCAGGGCATTGGTCAGCTCCTCCTTGGCTTTGGAAGCCTCTGCTTGTTGAGACTTTACATTCTATTGAAGATCAGCGGTTTGAGCATCCCTTTTACTCAGCTCGGCCTGCAAAGGCAAAGATATATCAACAACAAGATATGTATTTTCTAAGTACCAAGCGTATAACAAGTTATGCACTTGGTACTTGGGGGCTCATGCCTATTTGCTTTCTCATCAACATATTTTTCACAAAGTCTCAAGAACAATGCAAGCATTATCCTTAACACTTGGGGGCTAATGTACATCTATTCAAAACTGACGCATTGATTCAAGACCCAGTTTACCTTGCCAAGCTACACCGGCCCTTGGGGGCTATACCGATAAACACTACATGAGTACAATGATAAAGTATCGGTTTCTTTATAAATGATGACTTGACATAAGGAGGGTCAGCATGCAAGGATTACGATATTACAAAGTCTCGGCTTACGATTAACATCATAAACCGGCCCTTGGGGGCTACTGAAGGAAATATGCCCTAGAGGCAATAATAAAGTTATTATTTATTTCCTTATATCATGATAAATGTTTATTATTCTTGCTAGAATTGTATTAACTAGAAACATAATACATGTGTGAATACATAGACAAACAGAGTGTCACTAGTATGCCTCTACTTGACTAGCTCGTTAATCAAAGATGGTTATGTTTCCTAACCATGGACAAAGAGTTGTTATTTGATTAACGGGATCACATCATTAGGTGAATGATCTGATTGACATGACCCATTCCATTAGCTTAGCACCCGATCGTTTAGTATGTTGCTATTGCTTTCTTCATGACTTATACATGTTCCTATGACTATGAGATTATGCAACTCCCGTTTGCCGGAGGAACACTTTGTGTGCTACCAAATGTCACAACGTAACTGGGTGATTAGAAAGGTGCTCTACAGGTGTCTCCAAAGGTACATGTTGGGTTGGCGTATTTCGAGATTAGGATTTGTCACTCCGATTGTCGGAGAGGTATCTCTGGGCCCTCTCGGTAATGCACATCACATAAAGCCTTGAAAGCATTACAACTAATGAGTTAGTTGTGAGATGATGTATTACGGAACGAGTAAAGAGACTTGCCAGTAACGAGATTGAACTAGGTATTAAGATACCGACGATCGAATCTCGGGCAAGTAACATACCGATGACAAAGGGACAACGTATGTTGTTATGCGGTCTGACCGATAAAGATCTTCGTAGAATATGTGGGAGCCAATATGAGCATTCAGGTTCCGCTATTGGTTATTGACCGAAGACATGTCTCGGTCATGTCTACATTGTTCTCGAACCGTAGGGTCCGCACGCTTAAGGTTTCGATGACAGTTATATTATGAGTTTATGAGTTTTGATGTACCGAAGGAGTTCGGAGTCCCGGATGAGGTAGGGGACATGACGAGGAGTCTCGAAATGGTCGAGACGTAAAGATCGATATATTGGACGACTATATTCGGACATCGGAAAGGTTCCGAGTGATTCGGATATTTTTCGGAGTACCGAAGAGTTACGGGAATTCGCTGGGGAGTATATGCGCCTTATTGGGCCATACGGGAATAAAGGAGAGAGGCCAAAAGGAAGGAGGCCTGTGCCCCCCCTCTGGTCCGAATTGGACAAGGGGAGCAGCCCCCTTTTCCTTTTTCCTCTCCCCCTCTTTCCCCTTCTCCTACTCCAACAAGGAAGGAAGGAGTCCTACTCCCAGTGGGAGTAGGACTCCCCTTGGCGCGCCCCCTTCTAGGCCGGCCGCCCCCTCCCCCTTGCTCCTTTATATACGAGGGAAGGGGGGCACCTCTAGACACACAAGTAGATCTTTGTGATCGTTCCTTAGCCGTGTGCGGTGCCCCCCTCCACCATATTCCACCTCGGTCATATTGTAGCGGTGCTTAGGCGAAGCCCTGCGACGGTAGAACATCAAAATCGTCACCACGCCATCGTGCTGACGGAACTCCTCCCCGACGCTTTGCTGGATCGGAGCCCGGGGATCGTCATCGAGCTGACCGTGTGCCAAGAACTCGGAGGTGCCGTAGTAACGGTGCTTGGATCGGTCGGATCGTGAAGACGTACGACTACATCAACCGCGTTGTCACAACGCTTCCGTTGTCGGTCTACAAGGGTACGTAGATCACACTCTCCCCTCTCGTTGCTATGCATCACCATGATCTTGCGTGTGCGTAGGAATTTTTTGAAATTACTACGTTCCCCAACAGTGGCATCCGAGCCTAGGTTTTATGTGTTGATGTTATATGCACGAGTAGAACACAAGTGAGTTGTGGGCGATATAAGTCATACTGCTTACCAGCATGTCATACTTTGGTTCGGCGGTATTGTTGGACGAAGCGGCCCGGACCGACATTACGCGTACGCTTACGCGAGACCGGTTCTCCCGACGTGCTTTGCACAAAGGTGGCTAGCGGGTGACAGTTTCTCCAACTTTAGTTGAACCGAGTGTGGCTACGCCCGGTCCTTGCGAAGGTTAAAACAGCACCAACTTGACAAACTATCGTTGTGGTTTTGATGCGTAGGTAAGATTGGTTCTTGCTTAAGCCCGTAGCAGCCACGTAAAACTTGCAACAACAAAGTAGAGGACGTCTAACTTGTTTTTGCAGGGCATGTTGTGATGTGATATGGTCAAGACATGATGCTAAATTTTATTGTATGAGATGATCATGTTTTGTAACCGAGTTATCGGCAACTGGCAGGAGCCATATGGTTGTCGCTTTATTGTATGCAATGCAATCGCGCTGTAATGCTTTACTTTATCACTAAGCGGTAGCGATAGTCGTGGAAGCATAAGATTGGCGAGACGACAACGATGCTACGATGGAGATCAAGGTGTCGCGCCGGTGACGATGGTGATCACGACGGTGCTTCGAAGATGGAGATCACAAGCACAAGATGATGATGGCCATATCATATCACTTATATTGATTGCATGTGATGTTTATCTTTTATGCATCTTATCTTGCTTTGATTGACGGTAGCATTATAAGATGATCTCTCACTAATTATCAAGAAGTGTTCTCCCTGAGTATGCACCGTTGCGAAAGTTCTTCGTGCTGAGACACCACGTGATGATCGGGTGTGATAGGCTCTACGTTCAAATACAACGGGTGCAAAACAGTTGCACACGCGGAATACTCAGGTTATACTTGACGAGCCAAGCATATACAGATATGGCCTCGGAACACGGAGACCGAAAGGTCGAGCGTGAATCATATAGTAGATATGATCAACATAGTGATGTTCACCAATGAAACTACTCCATCTCACGTGATGATCGGACATGGTTTAGTTGATTTGGATCACGTAATCACTTAGAGGATTAGAGGGATGTCTATCTAAGTGGGAGTTCTTAAGTAATATGATTAATTGAACTTAAATTTATCATGAACTTAGTCCTGGTAGTATTTTGCAAATTATGTTGTAGATCAATAGCTCGCGTTGTTGCTTCCCTGTGTTTATTTTGATATGTTCCTAGAGAAAATTGTGTTGAAAGATGTTAGTAGCAATGATGCGGATTGGATCCGTGATCTGAGGTTTATCCTCATTGCTGCACAGAAGAATTATGTCCTTGATGCACCGCTAGGTGACGGACCTATTGCAGGAGTAGATGCAGACGTTATGAACGTTTGGCTAGCTCAATATGATGACTACTTGATAGTTTAGTGCACCATGCTTAATGGCTTAGAATCGGGACTTCAAAGATGTTTTGAACGTCATGGAGCATATGAGATGTTCCAGGAGTTGAAGTTAATATTTCAAGCAAATACCCGAGTTGAGAGATATGAAGTCTCCAACAAGTTCTATAGCTAAAAGATGGAGGAGAGTCGCTTAACTAGTGAGCATGTGCCCAGATTGTCTGAGTACTACAATCGCTTGAATCAAGTGGGAGTTAATCTTCCAGATAAGATAGTGATTGACAGAATTCTCTAGTCACCATCACCAAGTTAGTAGAACTTCGTGATGAACTATGATATGCAAGGGATAACGGAAACGATTCCCAAGCTCTTCGTAATGCAGAAATTGACGAAGGTAGAAATCGAGAAAAACATCAAGTGTTGATGGTAGACAAGACCACTAGTTTCAAGAAAAGGGCAGAGGGAAGAAGGGGAACTTCAAGAAGAACAGCAAGCAAGTTGCTGCTCAAGTGAAGAAGCCCAAGTCTGGTCCTAAGCCTGAGACTAAGTGTTTCTACTGCAAAGGGACTGGTCACTGGAAGCGGAACTACCCCAAGTGATTGGCAGATAAGAAGGATGGCAAAGTGAACATAAGTATATTTGATATACATGTTATTGATGTGTACTTTACTAGTGTTTATAGCAACCCCTCAGTATTTGATACTAGTTCAGTTGCTAAGATTAGTAACTCGAAACGGGAGTTGCAGAATAAACAGAGACTAGTTAAGGGTGAAGTGACGATGTGTGTTGGAAGTGGTTCCAAGATTGATATGATCATCATCGCACACTCCCTATACTTTCGGGATTAGTGTTGAACCTGAATAAGTGTTATTTGGTGTTTGCGTTAAGCATGAATATGATTTGATCATGTTTATTGTAATACGGTTATTCATTTAAGTAAGAGAATAAATTGTTGTTCTGTTTACATGAATAAAACCTTATATGGTTACACACCCAATGAAAATAGTTCGTTGGATCTCGATCGTAGTGATACACATAATCATAATATTGAAACCAAAAGATGCAAAGTTAATAATGATAGTGCAACTTATTTGTAGCACTGCCGTTTAGGTCATATTGGTGTAAAGCGCATGAAGAAACTCCATGCTGATGGGATTTTGGAATCACTTGATTATGAATCACTTGATGCTTGCGAACCATGCCTCATGGGCAAGATGACTAAGACTCCGTTCTCCGGAGCGAGCAACTGACTTATTGGAAATAATACATACTGATGTATGCGGTCCGATGAGTGTTAAGGCTCACGGCAAGTATCGTTATTTTCTGAACTTCACAGATGATTTGAGCAGATATGGGTATATCTACTTGATGAAACATAAGTCTGAAACATTTGAAAAGTTCAAAGAATTTCAGAGTGAAGTGGAAAATCATCGTGACAAGAAAATAAAGTTTCTACGATCTGATCGCGGAGACAAATATTTGAGTTACGAGTTTGGTCTTCAATTAAAACAATGTGGAATAGTTTCACAAACTCATGCCACATGGAACACCACAGCATAATGGTGTGTCCGAACGTCATAACCGTACTTTATTGGATATAGTGCAATCTATGATGTCTCTTACCGATCTACCACTATCGTTTTGGGGTTATGCATTAGAGACAGCTGCATTCACGTTAAAAGGGCACCATCTAAATCTGTTGAGACGACACCGTATGAACTGTGGTTTGGCAAGAAACCAAAGTTGTCGTTTCTTAAAGTTTGGGGTTGCAATGCTTATGTGAAAAAGTTTCATCCTGATAAGCTCAAACCCAAATCAGAAAAGTGTGTCTTCATAGGATACCCAAAAAGTTACTGTTGGGTACACCTTCTATCACAGATCCAAAGGCAAGACATTCGTTGCTAAGAATGGATCCTTTCTAGAGAAGGAGGTTCTCTCGAAAGAAGTGAGTGGGAGGAAAGTAGAACTTGATAAGGTAATTGTACCTTCTCCCTTATTGGAAAGTAGTTCATCACAGAAATCTGTTCCTGTGACTACTACACCAATTAGTGAGGAAGCTAATGATGATGATCATGTAACTTCAGATCAAGTTACTACCGAATCTCGTAGGTAAACCAGAGTGAGATCCGCACCAGAGTGGTACGGTAATCCTGTTCTGGAGGTCATGCTACTTGACCATGACGAACCTACGAACTATGAAGAAGCGATGGTGAGCCCAGATTCCGCAAAATGGCTTGAGGCCATGAAATCTGAGATGGGATCCATGTATGAGAACAAAGTATGGACTTTGGTTGACTTGCCCGATGATCGGCAAGCAATTGAGAATAAATGGATCTTCAAGAGGAAGACGGACGCTGATAGTAGTGTTACTATCTACAAAGCTAGAATTGTCGCAAAAGGTTTTCGACAAGTTCAAGGTGTTGACTACGATGAGAGTTTCTCACTCGTATCTATGCTTAAGTCTGTCCGAATCATGTTAGCAATTGCCGCATTTTATGAAATGTGGCAAATGGATAAACAAAACTGCATTCCTTAATAGATTTATTAAAGAAGAGTTGTATATGATACAACCAGAAGGTTTTGTCAATCCTAAAGGTGCTAACAAAATATGCAAGCTCGAGCGATCCATCTATGGACTGGTGCAAGCATCTCGGAGTTGGAATATACGCTTTGATAAGTTGATCAAAACATATAGTTTTATATAGACTTGCGATGAAGCCTGTATTTACAAGAAAGTGAGTGGGAGCACTACAACATTTCTGATAAGTATATGTGAATGACATATTGTTTATCGAAAATAATGTAGAATTATTCTGCAAAGCATAAAGGAGTGTTTGAAAGGAATTTTCCAAAGAAAGACCATGGTGAATCTGCTGACATATTGAACATCAAGATGTATAGAGATAGATCAAGACACTTGATAAGTTTTTTTCAATGAGTACATACCTTGACAAGATTTTGAAGTAGTTCAAAATAGAACAGTCAAAGAAAGAGTTCTTGTCTGTGTTGCAAGGTGTGAAATTGAGTAAGACTCAAAACCCGACCACGACAGAAGATAGAAAGAGAATGAAAGTCATTCTCTATGCCTCAGCCATAGGTTCTATAAAGTATGCCATGCTATGTACCAGATCTATTGTATACCCTACACTGATTTTGGCAAGGTAGTACAATAGTGATCTAGGAGTAGATCACTGGACAGCGGTCAAAATCATCCTCGGTGGAATAAGGATATGTTTCTCGATTATGGAGGTGACAAAAAGGTTCGTCGTAAAGGGTTACGTCGATGCAAGTTTTGACACTAATCTAGATGACTCTAAGTCTCAATCTGGATACATATTGAAAGTGGGAGCAATTAGCTAGAGTAGCTCTGTGCAGAGCATTGTTGACATAGAAATTTGCAAAATACATACGGATCTGAATGCGGCAGACCCATTGACTAAACTTCTCTCACAAGCAAAACATGATCACACATTAGTACTCTTTGGGTGTTAATCGCATAGCGATGTGAACTAGATTACTGAATCTAGTAAACCCTTTGGGTGTTGGTCACATGAAGATGTGAACTAATCACATAAAGATGTGAACTATTAGTGTTAAATCACATGGTGATGTGAACTAGATTATTGACTCTAGTGCAAGTGGGAGACTGAAGGAAATATGCCCTAGAGGCAATAATAAAGTTATTATTTATTTCCTTATATCATGATAAATGTTTATTATTCATGCTAGAATTGTATTAACCGGAAACATAATACATGTGTGAATACATAGACAAACAGAGTGTCACTAGTATGCCTCTACTTGACTAGCTCGTTAATCAAAGATGGTTATGTTTCCTAACCATGGAAAAAGAGTTGTTATTTGATTAACGGGATCACATCATTAGGTGAATGATCTGATTGACATGACCCATTCCATTAGCTTAGCACCCGATCATTTAGTATGTTGCTATTGCTTTCTTCATGACTTATACATGTTCCTATGACTATGAGATTATGCAACTCCCGTTTGCCGGAGGAACACTTTGTGTGCTACCAAACGTCACAACGTAACTGGGTGATTATAAAGGTGCTCTACAGGTGTCTCCAAAGGTACATGTTGGGTTGGCGTATTTCGAGATTAGGATTTGTCACTCCGATTGTCGGAGAGGTATCTCTGGGCCCTCTCGGTAATGCACATCACATAAGCCTTGCAAGCATTGCAACTAATGAGTTAGTTGTGAGATGATGTATTACGGAACGAGTAAAGAGACTTGCCGGTAACGAGATTGAACTAGGTATTGAGATACCGACGATCGAATCTCGGGCAAGTAACATACCGATGACAAAGGGAACAACGTATGTTGTTATGCGGTCTGACCGATAAAGATCTTCGTAGAATATGTAGGAGCCAATATGAGCATCCAGGTTCCGCTATTGGTTATTGACCGGAGACATGTCTCGGTCATGTCTACATTGTTCTCGAACCGTAGGGTCCGCACGCTTAAGGTTTCGATGACAGTTATATTATGAGTTTATGAGTTTTGATGTACCGAAGGAGTTCGGAGTCCCGGATGAGATCGGGGACATGACGAGGAGTCTCGAAATGGTCGAGACGTAAAGATCGATATATTGGACGACTATATTCGGACATCGGAAAGGTTCCGAGTGATTCGGGTATTTTTCGGAGTACCGGAGAGTTACGGGAATTCGCCGGGGAGTATATGGGCCTTATTGGGCCATACGGGAATAGAGGAGAGAGGCCAAAAGGAAGGAGGCCTGCGCCTCCCCTCTGGCCTGAATTGGACAAGGGGCGCAGCCCCCTTTTTCTTTTTCCTCTCCCCCTCTTTCCCCTTCTCCTACTCCAACAAGGAAGGAAGGAGTCCTACTCCCAGTGGGAGTAGGACTCCCCTTGGCGCGCCCCCTTCTAGGCCGGCCGCCCCCTCCCCCTTGCTCCTTTATATACGGGGGAAGGGGGGCACCTCTAGACACACAAGTTGATCTTCGTGATCGTTCCTTAGCCGTGTGCGGTGCCCCCCTCCACCATATTCCACCTCGGTCATATTGTAGCGGTGCTTAGGCGAAGCCCTGCGACGGTAGAACATCAAAATCGTCACCACGCCATCGTGCTGACGGAACTCCTCCCCGACGCTTTGCTGGATCGGAGCCCGGGGATCGTCATCGAGCTGAACGTGTGCCAAGAACTCGGAGGTGCCAGAGTAACGGTGCTTGGATCGGTCGGATCGTGAAGACGTACGACTACATCAACCGCGTTGTCACAACGCTTCCGCTGTCGGTCTACAAGGGTACGTAGATCACACTCTCCCCTCTCGTTGCTATGCATCACCATGATCTTGCGTGTGCGTAGGAATTTTTTTGAAATTACTACGTTCCCCAACAGTGGCATCCGAGCCTAGGTTTTATGTGTTGATGTTATATGCACGAGTAGAACACAAGTGAGTTGTGGGCGATATAAGTCATACTGCTTACCAGCATGTCATACTTTGGTTCGGCGGTATTGTTGGACGAAGCGGCCCGGACCGACATTACGCGTACGCTTACGCGAGACCGGTTCTCCCGACGTGCTTTGCACAAAGGTGGCTAGCGGGTGACAGTTTCTCCAACTTTAGTTGAACCGAGTGTGGCTACGCCCGGTCCTTGCGAAGGTTAAAACAGCACCAACTTGACAAACTATCGTTGTGGTTTTGATGCGTAGGTAAGATTGGTTCTTGCTTAAGCCCGTAGCAGCCACGTAAAACTTGCAACAACAAAGTAGAGGACGTCTAACTTGTTTTTGCAGGGCATGTTGTGATGTGATATGGTCAAGACATGATGCTAAATTTTATTGTATGAGATGATCATGTTTTGTAACCGAGTTATCGGCAACTGGCAGGAGCCATATGGTTGTCGCTTTATTGTATGCAATGCAATCGCGCTGTAATGCTTTACTTTATCACTAAGCGGTAGCGATAGTCGTGGAAGCATAAGATTGGCGAGACGACAACGATGCTACGATGGAGATCAAGGTGTCGCGCCGATGACGATGGTGATCACGACGGTGCTTCGAAGATGGAGATCACAAGCACAAGATGATGATGGCCATATCATATCACTTATATTGATTGCATGTGATGTTTATCTTTTATGCATCTTATCTTGCTTAGATTGACGGTAGCATTATAAGATGATCTCTCACTAATTATCAAGAAGTGTTCTCCCTGAGTATGCACCGTTGCGAAAGTTCTTCGTGCTGAGACACCACGTGATGATCGGGTGTGATAGGCTCTACGTTCAAATACAACGGGTGCAAAACAGTTGCACACGCGGAATACTCAGGTTATACTTGACGAGCCAAGCATATACAGATATGGCCTCGGAACACGGAGACCGAAAGGTCGAGCGTGAATCATATAGTAGATATGATCAACATAGTGATGTTCACCAATGAAACTACTCCATCTCACGTGATGATCGGACATGGTTTAGTTGATTTGGATCACGTAATCACTTAGAGGATTAGAGGGATGTCTATCTAAGTGGGAGTTCTTAAGTAATATGATTAATTGAACTTAAATTTATCATGAACTTAGTCCTGGTAGTATTTTGCAAATTATGTTGTAGATCAATAGCTCGCGTTGTTGCTTCCCTGTGTTTATTTTGATATGTTCCTAGAGAAAATTGTGTTGAAAGATGTTAGTAGCAATGATGCGGATTGGATCCGTGATCTGAGGTTTATCCTCATTGCTGCACAGAAGAATTATGTCCTTGATGCACCGCTAGGTGACGGACCTATTGCAGGAGCAGATGCAGACGTTATGAACGTTTGGCTAGCTCAATATGATGACTACTTGATAGTTTAGTGCACCATGCTTAATGGCTTAGAATCGGGACTTCAAAGACGTTTTGAACGTCATGGAGCATATGAGATGTTCCAGGAGTTGAAGTTAATATTTCAAGCAAATACCCGAGTTGAGAGATATGAAGTCTCCAACAAGTTCTATAGCTAAAAGATGGAGGAGAATCGCTCAACTAGTGAGCATGTGCCCAGATTGTCTGAGTACTACAATCGCTTGAATCAAGTGGGAGTTAATCTTCCAGATAAGATAGTGATTGACAGAATTCTCTAGTCACCATCACCAAGTTAGTAGAACTTCGTGATGAACTATGATATGCAAGGGATAACGGAAACGATTCCCAAGCTCTTCGTAATGCGGAAATTGACGAAGGTAGAAATCGAGAAAAACATCAAGTGTTGATGGTAGACAAGACCACTAGTTTCAAGAAAAGGGCAGAGGGAAGAAGGGGAACTTCAAGAAGAACAGCAAGCAAGTTGCTGCTCAAGTGAAGAAGCCCAAGTCTGGTCCTAAGCCTGAGACTAAGTGTTTCTACTGCAAAGGGACTGGTCACTGGAAGCGGAACTACCCCAAGTGATTGGCAGATAAGAAGGATGGCAAAGTGAACATAAGTATATTTGATATACATGTTATTGATGTGTACTTTACTAGTGTTTATAGCAACCCCTCAGTATTTGATACTAGTTCAGTTGCTAAGATTAGTAACTCGAAACGGGAGTTGCAGAATAAACAGAGACTAGTTAAGGGTGAAGTGACGATGTGTGTTGGAAGTGGTTCCAAGATTGATATGATCATCATCGCACACTCCCTATACTTTCGGGATTAGTGTTGAACCTGAATAAGTGTTATTTGGTGTTTGCGTTAAGCATGAATATGATTTGATCATGTTTATTGTAATACGGTTATTCATTTAAGTAAGAGAATAAATTGTTGTTCTGTTTACATGAATAAAACCTTATATGGTTACACACCCAATGAAAATAGTTCGTTGGATCTCGATCGTAGTGATACACATAATCATAATATTGAAACCAAAAGATGCAAAGTTAATAATGATAGTGCAACTTATTTGTAGCACTGCCGTTTAGGTCATATTGGTGTAAAGCGCATGAAGAAACTCCATGCTGATGGGATTTTGGAATCACTTGATTATGAATCACTTGATGCTTGCGAACCATGCCTCATGGGCAAGATGACTAAGACTCCGTTCTCCGGAGCGAGCAACTGACTTATTGGAAATAATACATACTGATGTATGCGGTCCGATGAGTGTTAAGGCTCACGGCAAGTATCGTTATTTTCTGAACTTCACAGATGATTTGAGCAGATATGGGTATATCTACTTGATGAAACATAAGTCTGAAACATTTGAAAAGTTCAAAGAATTTCAGAGTGAAGTGGAAAATCATCGTGACAAGAAAATAAAGTTTCTACGATCTGATCGCGGAGACAAATATTTGAGTTACGAGTTTGGTCTTCAATTAAAACAATGTGGAATAGTTTCACAAACTCATGCCACATGGAACACCACAGCATAATGGTGTGTCCGAACGTCATAACCGTACTTTATTGGATATAGTGCAATCTATGATGTCTCTTACCGATCTACCACTATCGTTTTGGGGTTATGCATTAGAGACAGCTGCATTCACGTTAAAAGGGCACCATCTAAATCTGTTGAGACGACACCGTATGAACTGTGGTTTGGCAAGAAACCAAAGTTGTCGTTTCTTAAAGTTTGGGGTTGCAATGCTTATGTGAAAAAGTTTCATCCTGATAAGCTCAAACCCAAATCAGAAAAGTGTGTCTTCATAGGATACCCAAAAAGTTACTGTTGGGTACACCTTCTATCACAGATCCAAAGGCAAGACATTCATTGCTAATAATGGATCCTTTCTAGAGAAGGAGGTTCTCTCGAAAGAAGTGAGTGGGAGGAAAGTAGAACTTGATAAGGTAATTGTACCTTCTCCCTTATTGGAAAGTAGTTCATCACAGAAATCTGTTCCTGTGACTACTACACCAATTAGTGAGGAAGCTAATGATGATGATCATGTAACTTCAGATCAAGTTACTACCGAATCTCGTAGGTAAACCAGAGTGAGATCCGCACCAGAGTGGTACGGTAATCCTATTCTGGAGGTCATGCTACTTGACCATGACGAACCTACGAACTATGAAGAAGCGATGGTGAGCCCAGATTCCGCAAAATGGCTTGAGGCCATGAAATCTGAGATGGGATCCATGTATGAGAACAAAGTATGGACTTTGGTTGACTTGCCCGATGATCGGCAAGCAATTGAGAATAAATGGATCTTCAAGAGGAAGACGGACGCTGATAGTAGTGTTACTATCTACAAAGCTAGAATTGTCGCAAAAGGTTTTCGACAAGTTCAAGGTGTTGACTACGATGAGAGTTTCTCACTCGTATCTATGCTTAAGTCTGTCCGAATCATGTTAGCAATTGCCGCATTTTATGAAATCTGGCAAATGGATAAACAAAACTGCATTCCTTAATAGATTTATTAAAGAAGAGTTGTATATGATACAACCAGAAGGTTTTGTCAATCCTAAAGGTGCTAACAAAATATGCAAGCTCCAGCGATCCATCTATGGACTGGTGCAAGCATCTCGGAGTTGGAATATACGCTTTGATAAGTTGATCAAAGCATATAGTTTTATACAGACTTGCGATGAAGCCTGTATTTACAAGAAAGTGAGTGGGAGCACTACAACATTTCTGATAAGTATATGTGAATGACATATTGTTGATCGGAAATAATGTAGAATTATTCTGCAAAGCATAAAGGAGTGTTTGAAAGGAATTTTCCAAAGAAAGACCTCGGTGAAGCTGCTGACATATTGAACATCAAGATCTATAGAGATAGATCAAGACGCTTGATAAGTTTTTTTCAATGAGTACATACCTTGACAAGATTTTGAAGTAGTTCAAAATAGAACAGTCAAAGAAAGAGTTCTTGTCTGTGTTACAAGGTGTGAAATTGAGTAAGACTCAAAACCCGACCACGACAGAAGATAGAAAGAGAATGAAAGTCATTCCCTATGCCTCAGCCATAGGTTCTATAAAGTATGCCATGCTATGTACCAGATCTATTGTATACCCTACACTGATTTTGGCAAGGTAGTACAATAGTGATCTAGGAGTAGATCACTGGACAGCGGTCAAAATTATCCTTAGTGGAATAAGGATATGTTTCTCGATTATGGAGGTGACAAAAAGGTTCGTCGTAAAGGGTTACGTCGATGCAAGTTTTGACACTAATCCAGATGACTCTAAGTCTCAATCTGGATACATATTGAAAGTGGGAGCAATTAGCTAGAGTAGCTCTGTGCAGAGCATTGTTGACATAGAAATTTGCAAAATACATACGGATCTGAATGTGGCAGACCCGTTGACTAAACTTCTCTCACAAGCAAAACATGATCACACCTTAGTACTCTTTGGGTGTTAATCGCATAGCGATGTGAACTAGATTACTGAATCTAGTAAACCCTTTGGGTGTTGGTCACATGAAGATGTGAACTAATCACATAAAGATGTGAACTATTAGTGTTAAATCACATGGTGATGTGAACTAGATTATTGACTCTAGTGCAAGTGGGAGACTGAAGGAAATATGCCCTAGAGGCAATAATAAAGTTATTATTTATTTCCTTATATCATGATAAATGTTTATTATTCATGCTAGAATTGTATTAACCGGAAACATAATACATGTGTGAATACATAGACAAACAGAGTGTCACTAGTATGCCTCTACTTGACTAGCTCGTTAATCAAAGATGGTTATGTTTCCTAACCATGGACAAAGAGTTGTTATTTGATTAACGGGATCACATCATTAGGTGAATGATCTGATTGACATGACCCATTCCATTAGCTTAGCACCCGATCGTTTAGTATGTTGCTATTGCTTTCTTCATGACTTATACATGTTCCTATGACTATGAGATTATGCAACTCCCGTTTGCCGGAGGAACACTTTGTGTGCTACCAAACGTCACAACGTAACTGGGTGATTATAAAGGTGCTCTACAGGTGTCTCCAAAGGTACATGTTGGGTTGGCGTATTTCGAGATTAGGAACTATCACTCCGATTGTCGGAGAGGTATCTCTGGGCCCTCTTGGTAATGCACATCACATAAAGCCTTGCAAGCATTGCAACTAATGAGTTAGTTGTGAGATGATGTATTACGGAACGAGTAAAGAGACTTGCCGGTAACGAGATTGAACTAGGTATTGGATACCGACGATCGAATCTCGGGCAAGTAACATACCGATGACAAAGGGAACAACGTATGTTGTTATGCGGTCTGACCGATAAAGATCTTCGTAGAATATGTGGGAGCCAATATGAGCATCCAGGTTCCACTATTGGTTATTGACCGGAGACATGTCTCGGTCATGTCTACATTGTTCTCGAACCGTAGGGTCCGCATGCTTAAGGTTTCGATGACAGTTATATTATGAGTTTATGAGTTTTGATGTACCGAAGGAGTTCGGAGTCCCGGATGAGGTCGGGGACATGACGAGGAGTCTCGAAATGGTCGAGACGTAAAGATCGATATATTGGACGACTATATTCGGACATCAGAAAGGTTCCGAGTGATTCGGATATTTTTCGGAGTACCGGAGAGTTACGGGAATTCGCCGGGGAGTATATGCGCCTTATTGGGCCATACGGGAATAAAGGAGAGAGGCCAAAAGGAAGGAGGCCTGCGCCCCCCCTCTGGTCCCAATTGGACAAGGGGCGCAGCCCCCTTTTCCTTTTTTCCTCTCCCCCTCTTTCCCCTTCTCCTACTCCAACAAGGAAGGAAGGAGTCCTACTCCCAGTGGGAGTAGGACTCCCCTTGGCGCCCCCTTCTAGGCCGGCCGCCCCCTCCCCCTTGCTCCTTTATATACGGGGGCAGGGGGGCACCTCTAAATACACAAGTTGATCTTCGTGATCGTTCCTTAGCCGTGTGCGGTGCCCCCCTCCACCATATTCCACCTCGGTCATATTGTAGCGGTGCTTAGGCGAAGCCCTGCGACGGTAGAACATCAAAATCGTCAACACGCCGTCGTGCTGACGGAACTCCTCCCCGAAGCTTTGCTGGATCGGAGCCCGGGGATCGTCATCGAGCTGAACGTGTGCCAAGAACTTGGAGGTGCCAGAGTAACGGTGCTTGGATCGGTCGGATCGTGAAGACGTACGACTACATCAACCGCGTTGTCACAACGCTTCCGCTGTCGGTCTACAAGGGTACGTAGATCACACTCTCCCCTCTCGTTGCTATGCATCACCATGATCTTGCATGTGCGTAGAATTTTTTTTGAAATTACTACGTTCCCCAACAGCTACTTGGGCTGATGTTAATACTTTGAAATCAAGAAAGGAAAGGTGATGAAAATACCTCATAGCGCTCTTTCATCAGGTTCACCAAACCGGCTTCATAATCATGGTTTGCGTGCAGACGGTTTAGAAAATCTGAGTGGAGCTCTTGAGCACTGAGATGAGTGTTGTGACAAGTCAGTGCTCCATTTGCCTTTTTCCATGGCAGCACGCTCTTCCTTGCGCTATGTTGGGCCAAGATTACAGGATGGCCAGGAGAGGTGTGACCAATACCAGTAATGGTAACCTCGCCTTCTTTATCTCCCGCAGCTTTATCCGGGGTTGATGGAGTTTTAGTAGCTCTCACTGGACTAGCCCAGATTGGATCTGCCGGTTTAGTATCAGGCACAACAGTATCAGCTTCTGGTTGTTCGTCGATATTCTGATCTTGAGGGGGTGGCTCATCAAAGTTGGCTTTAGGATGTGGACCCTCCGGTTCACCAGTTCGGTCCGATTCACCTGTTTGCTCCTGCTCAAGAACCACCTGGTCTTCAGACGGATTGTTCACCCAAGATTTTTTGCTGGGTCTGGCTTTGTCTCTACAGACAAAAATAAAAGAGGTGGAAATTAAGCATAGTATTCAAGGTATGAAAACATTCAAAGAAAGGGTTTGAGTACTTACCCAACTACAGTTTTGAGAGGAGGGAGTTGGGTTGTTGTTGACTCGCCAGATGATGAGGGAGGTATCACCTGATAATTTGAATCGGACGGATTAAGAGGTTGTCGGAAATAACCTGCCTTGGGGTAAGAATTGTCAGAAGGAGGTGAGACCTCAGATCGACGCTTTCGAACCGGGGTGTCAGGTAAACCGGTCGAGGTGACCTTTTGGCCGCTGTGCCGGGTTGTACAGCAAGCTTCGTGCTGCTGCTTCTTCAAAATAAATGTTGGATCCAAGTGAGCAAGAGGATGTGAAAAGCTTACTTTCCGGATCGCTTGACGGATTTTTTGCATTGGCAGAGAGTCTGAACCGGAGGAAAGGACAATTACCTCTACATCGTCGGCTTGGCTGCCTTCCGCGCCCTCCTGATAAACATCATTTTTAATGAGATGCATAAATAGGGAACCAAGTGAATCAAGTTCTACCTCAACCTCTGGTTCATCTGTGTCGTCATCCAGTTCCATGCTGATGCGTTCAGCTGCCTTCCGCTTTGAGGTTTTCTTGACGGTTTTTGTTTTGGGGCGAAAGGGCTTTGCAGCTTTCTCTGCAGGTTTCTTCTTCCAGAACGGATCGTCGCCCTGTTTATAAACAAACAGAATGATCTTCACAGGTTGTACAGTCTACAAGATATCAAGTGTGAAGCGGAAAGACAACACTTACAGCAGGCGGTTTGTTTTTCGTGTAGAAGGGGTTCAAGCCGGTTTGGCGGCAGACAGATTCCGATTCATTCAAAATCTTCTTGACACCTTCAGTGACTTCTTCATCGGTTAACTGAATGTTGATGTGATGTTGGGGGTCTTCTACTTCACCAGTGTACTCACACATTAAACCGGAGCGACGACTTAATGGTAAGATGCTCCAGGATATCCAGCAGCGCACAAAGTCGACGCCTGATAAACCATTGGCCATAAAGGCTCGAAGCTTGGCGAGTTGAGGGGCATACGAGGCCCGTTCCTGGGCACTTAGACGTTGCGGCAGTGGATGAGTGTTGGAAAGCCGGTGGGCACGGTAACCCGGCAGAGGATTCTCGTCTTCAGGGGAAGTGTCTCTACAGTAGAACCATGTTTGGTTCCACTCTTTGGGGTGACTGTGCAGCTTTGCGTGAGGGAATTCAACCTCTTTCCGTTTTTGAATAGAAACGCCACCAAGTTCAGTGTTGGGTCCGTCTACAAATTCCGTGTGCCTGTTCAGATGAAAAAAATCCCGAAACAGCTCAGCAGTTGGTTCTTCTTGTAAGTACACTTCACAGAAGACTTGGAAGTTGCATATATTGGACACCGAGTTGGGTCCAATATCTTGATGGTGGAGCTGGAAACTGGCAAGCACATCCCGGAAAAACTTTGACCCGGGCGGTTTGAAACCACGGTCTATATGGTCAACAAATACCACTACCTCACCCTACTTAGGGGTAGGAGGATTCTCCGATCCAGGAACTCGCCACCGGATCTCATTCTTTTTGGGCAAAGTACCAATCCTGACCATTCCGTTAAGCTGTTCGTCGATAACTCAGGAAGGAGCCCAGTTGCAAGCATAAAACTGTTTGGCCATTGCAAATGAAAAGCTGAAAGGAAATACCGGTTTACAAATGATTCATGGTGATACATAAGATGCGACGGAACAAAGACATACAAGTATGTAAATTGTGTAAACCGGAGGCTGATACTATAATGAATGACAAGGCAATATCAGAACAAAGGAATGCACATATTGTTAAACCGGAGTATAACAACGGAGGTAAAAGGCTTGTCCGATTCACCAAAGGGCTAATGGTATATGATAGATTGCTTTTACAAAGGTAAACCGCCTATGTGGTAAAGAGGATACAGATTCTAAGGCAAGAATGACTAAGTAATGTAAAAACAGATTTCATAAGGTTGCAGTGAAATTTTGGATCTACCATAAGACAGGAAAATAAAAGGATTTAGACCTAAAAGGTTGATCTCGAAGCAGTTCACAAAGGACCAGATCAGTGTTTTATGCGCATAAAGGTTTGTTTTGGTAACAGAGGATAAACCATTACATGGAATACATCAGGTTTGAAGTTTTTATCCATGGACTAAGAAGATACAAGGGAAGAACAACACCGGAGTCTCGATGAACTTTGATGAACGAGGAAACCCTAGATAGATCTACAACGGAGAAAGAGAAGGGACTTACAATGGCTGTTGAAGCAGCAGAGGTATGCCGCGGTTCTCTGGTGCAACCAGGTTGATGCAGCGGCCGGCGGAGAGACGGAGGCGAAGCTCGGTGACGGCGGTGGCGGCGGCGCTCAGGGGCAGAGATGTCACAAGGAGGAAGAAGAAGTGAAGGAGACGAAGGGGAAAAGGAGAAGGGCCCGCGGTCCTATTTATAATGTGAAGCGATAAGCGACAAGTGCAGGAATCGAGGAGCTCAAAAATGGATAGTTAATAAAGATGTCGCCTCGATGGTTGGATATTCATTAATGAAGGGAATCTTCAGCTTCAACGAATAGATGACGTTAGGGTGGTTTACTACGGATCTAAAGGATGACATCACAGCGGTTTACCAGATCTATATGAAGGTGACAGGGCAAGAATGTTTCTAAGTATTGAAGATTGACATGAACAAGTTCAAATCAATCTGGGGCCTAATGTTGGGGATATGATTACTGGAGGTAAACCTGCTCAGAGTGGTCGGGTTAGCTCCATGAAGATAGAAGCCCATGAAGACGTGAAAATGGTGGCGCTTTACGAAGGCCCAAGGCCCAAAGGCGGGTTAAAGCCTGTAGATGTAAACCGACTCTGTCATGTAACTTGTATTGTAAGTTAGAGGAATAGAGACCGAGCCGGACACATCTATGATCCGGCCTCGGGACTCTGTAAACCGGCGGGCGTCAACTTATGTATATAAAGGGATGACCCGGACGCGGTTTGAGGACAACAGACAACAACTCGAGAGCCAGGCAAAGCGGATTCGCTCCCTGGTCATCGAAACCCTAGCAATACCAATCACAACTAGACGTAGGCTTTTACCTTCATCGAAGGGGCCGAACTAGTATAAAATCCTCCGTGTCCCTTGTCCGGTTTAACACCTTTAAGCTAACCCATACCGATGGCTCCACGACTAAGTCCTTTCACGAGGACATCTGCCGTGACAAACCCACAACACATATTGAGCCCTAAACATTGTCAATGCTCTTGCGAGCATTCCCGGAGCCCACTCGAGCATATGTAAACACCCTGAATCACCCACATACATCAAGCAAACACAAACAGGAGTAGAGTATTACGCCATAGTGCGCTTAAACCTATATAAACTTATGTGTCTCATGGTCATTGGTAGCTAGAGGAAAACTGAATATTCTAGCCCTTGGCCAAACATAAATACTGGGTATTCTTGATCCCCGATGTCTTGAATTCTGATATGCACTCTTTTATGTTCTACGGTGGCATGTTCTGTATTCCCATGCTCCAATCCCTTGCGGGGTCAGCATGAGTCACTGCCGGAGGGTTGGCCATCTCCCCTTGATTTGTTCACCGCTTGGGAATGTGGTTTTGTAGTCAGGAGGGGCGCTCATGCATCCTCTCCTCCTGTTCGGTGCATGTGCGCTGTCGGGGTCCCCACCCTCTGCCCAAGTTGGGCAAGGTGGGAGTGCTGGTGTTGGTGGGTGCCCCATCCAGATCTATCCATTGTAGTGGGAAGGCGCTAGAACTGGATCTTGATGGTTGCTGCCGCAGGTGGTGGCGGGCGGCCATCGGGTGGGGGGGTTCACTGGTGCCCAGATTTGCATGTGCTCATGGTTGTACTTGTGGCAAGGGGTAGTCCAGGGATGTGGAATGAGTGGTCTTCTCGTCTGTCCCATCAGAGTCTCGGTCCATCGAGATAGGGTGGAGATGTGGGCATGGACGCTTCCTGTCGTGGAGGCGTGGATGCCAACTTGTTGGTTGATGCCTGGCTAGGAGTGGAGGGAAGTGTCTTTTGTTCTTCCTACTATGGTTGGTGTGCTAGGATGTGGATGCTGGTGGATGATGCGTCTCAAACGTATGTATAATTTTCGTATGATTCTTGATATATTGCTATCAATCACATACACTTTGGACATGCTTTTTTATAAAATTTTATTGGACTACCGTGTTAAGCAAGTGCCTAGTGCTAGTTCCTATTTTTTGCTGTTTTCATAATTTTAGGAAATCTCTATAAACAATCCAAGAAAAAATGGGAAAGAAATAGTTTGGGATGTTTCACGTGAGAATAAGAGACCCAGAGCCAAAGCCCAACATCAGGGGGTCTCCAGTTGCTTTGATGTCTTGTGTTGATGCCCCTGGGCCTAGGGTGTCTACATGGGGCGTCTATGGTCTGGAGGCAGCCCTCGGTGGCTCTAGTGCCGGTTGGCCTTTATGTACCCTCATTTGCATACCCTAAGTATCATGCATTTTTTCTCCATCGCTACAACGTGTTCCCACTAGGTGGACCAATGCCCGATTAGACTGTCATGTTCAAGACTTAAAGGCAGGTGGCAGCGGGAAAGTGTATGTCTGCACCGGGCATTTTAAAAGTTGAAAGAAATTGGAGAATCTTTCATGTGTCCTAGGAATATACATATAAACAAAAGGAGAAATTTTGAGACACACATTGAGTAGCATCACTCTACCATGGGTTTGAGTCAGAAAATATAGACTGCACCAATAGGTAACACGGATGACTACCATAGAAATAGTGCTTTTGGTGAAAACATAGAAAAACAACGGTCCAAGGAGTCCAGCACCAACAACCTTGACAATGGCTCCCCGGCCCATCCCCGCTTTGCTTCATGGCATATGTTACAAATGCCTCGTTCCTACGCATCATGCGGCTATCTGCAGATATCCCCTTCAGTGCTCTTGATGTTTGGAAAACAGTCGTGCGCACGAGTGTCGAGTCCATGGTGTCCACTCAACTTGTTGGCATGTCTTGTGGTGCCATCTGTGTCGCGTCTTGGCATTGAGCATTGTCCAGCTCCAGCTTCATATGAGGGTTCGATGATGTCTGTGCTCCCCTCTGAGGCGCTTCGCCATAGTTCTAGGGCATCTATCGTCTTTGGTACCACTGGCTCGGCAACCCTGTCTGATATGGTGTTGCACTCCGCTCTAGCATATCAGACAAAGCTATTGCGAGGTCGGCTAGCACGGGTAGAAGCTTTCTGAAGCGGTCGGAGGTTGCTCTGAGCAGGCTCTCCCTTGTGTTGACTATGTTGCAGACTACTGCGACGTTGCATCCTCCTGGTGTGTCTGGTGTTGGCTCCACAGAAGACAGGAGGTGAAATTATATGGTTGTTTTCTCTCCATGTGTTGGGGATAATTCAATGTCGTTGTCTGGCTTGTCCCATGTGTTGTCTACCTCTGAGGGCGAGTTCATCACTATGCTCGTGGCTCCGGTGCTATAGATCATGTCTAACTTCGGGAGCTATGCATGCACCCTACTTCGCCTCTGCCAGTGGAGCACATGAAGGTTGACTCACTGATGACCTAGTGTGAGGAACGTGATTAGCATCTATCATGTGAGCAACTGGAGGAGTCTGAGGCCATTGTGTCGGTAGTATCTAAGGTTGATGAAGCTGCGGCGACCAGTATGTTGGCACCTACTCCTGGGAGCCGTTTGGTTGATGAAAACTACACCAAAAAGGTGGACTAGTTTGTGCCCTCAGTCATGACTTGGGCGTCCACTTCACCTTTTCTAGAACATAGCCAAGCGGTTGTTGATGAGGAGCGCTGCTCTTGATTGCTGCCACACACTCGCCCGAGTCCATCATGCAGATGGTTCACGTGGGTGATGATGTTCATGTGGGTGATATGTTGTTGTGGCCGGAGTGCCGGTGCGTAATCTCAGCGACATGTTCACCATCTGACTTGTCGTATACCTAACTAACTTGGATGCTAAATCTAAAAAAATGATGGATATCTCTTGAAGCAGAAGGCATCCACGGGCAAATGCAAGAAGGACGGTGCTCACCCTAAATCTAAAATCCTAAGAAGATATTTAGCAAGTGCAATGGCAAGAAGGGTGACGATAATGGGAAAACACAGATGCTTCCATCATACACTTGTCTAGACTGCAATCGTGAGCTGAGATGTGGCTGTTCTCTTTGTCGTTAGATTCTTCTAAAGTTGTAGTGGGGCGTTGGGGTGTCATTTGTGATGTTGTGATCCAAGTGTATGGATGATTCTATTTTTCTTTTGCAGGAATGGATGATTCTATATTGGATGTGTTTGTTGGATGATCCTGTAATTCGTAGTCCGAGAGTAGTTCACATGAGTAGATAAATTTGTGAAGGTTTTTAAATAGCGGGCTATGACATTTAGCGGCAACCTTTAAAAATAGCTATAGCTGGGCTATGGCGGGCTATAGCGGCAAAGTGTGCATGAAATCATTTAGCGGCAACATTCTCAAACAGTTATAGCGAAGCTATAACGGGGCTATAGCCGGCTATTTAAAACTATGTTTTCACCTGTTCTTTTAATTAATTAACCGAGCCACTCGCTTTTTTATTAGTGGACAATTAGTGGACGAGGCAAAATTTTTGCCTCCATTTTGAAATAAAGAAAGGGTGTGTCTAGGGCACATCTAGATGTGCTCTAGTTATTGCACATATAAGTGAGTGAATCAAGCACAAAGAGGAAAAGAAAAAAAGAAAAGAAAATATCCACACGAATCTTAATGTAAGATCAATGATATAGGACTTAGATGTACGATACTTATGGCACATCTAGATGTGCTTTAGCAAAACTGATAAAGAAAATCTTGACTGCCAAAGTGTACCCATGATCTTATTTTCCTCAGATTATGCTTCACCGTTAGTATGTGGAAGGGGCCCCTTGCCCAGCTCGTCGTCTTGACCAACAAGTTTCGGCGCATCGGCTTCTTGTTCATCTTCCTCTCTGGCCTTGCCCCACAGCACCATGTACAGCCCCGCCACGATCAGCACGGCACCAAGCACGCTGCACGCACAACCACCCGTTAGAAACTCAAACAGACACCACATGCATGTCCTCAAGGCATGCGAGTTAAACAGGGCATCACATTCCGATGTGCAGGGCCTCGTCAAGGACGATGCAGCTCATGACCGCGACGAAGATGATGATGAGAGGTCCGAACATGGCGACGTAGAGGGGCCCTTTCTTCCGCAGGCACCACGACATGAGCGGGAAGGCGGACCCGGACGCCACGATACCCTGGACGTACGATAGGAATCAGCCATGAGAAACGTGGCACGGGCGTGGAGGAAGCAATGGCCGATCAATCAGCCGCCCGATTACCGCGTACGCCGACGAGTAGAGCCTGATGTTGAGCCCGAGCCTCCAGTGGTCCGCGTCCCTGTGGATGCAGAGCGCGAGTAGCGTGGACTGGACCGCGCCGAAGAGGCACACCAGCGCGGCGATCGAGTAGTGGCACGGGTAGACCTGGCCGACCTTGGCCTGGATGGTGAGCCAGATCGCGTAGCTGAAGCAGCTGGTGATGGCGAGGAAGGAGCCGAGGATCCGAGGGCCGGCGGCCGGCTGCGGCCGGAGCTGGCGGTCGCCGGTGGCATGGCTGAGCCCGGTGTGCGCCATGCGGCGGAGGAACAGCATCTCCGGGCCCTTGTAGAACGTGAGCAGCATCGCGCCGCCCAGCCCGACCAGGGTGCCCCCCAGCTTCGCTTGGCCGCTGGGCTTTCTGAGCTTCAGAGTCTCCATCCTGTATGTTGTTCCATTTTCCAAGTGGGGCCTTTGAGTCTGTGACCAGAGTAGACCACCATCCAGAAAGAAAATGAGATCTGTGACTAGTGTGACGACCGACCTGGTCAAGATTGCGACGATGAAGGTAGATTGAGGGGTGAGGTTACTGAGAGCCGTGACGATGGTGGTCGAATTCGTGAGCTTGATGGCAAGCACCAGCAGGTTCTGGTTGATGGTGATTCTGCATTTCTTCGGTTGATCAAAGAACAAAACACAAACACAAAGTCCACAGTATTTGCTAACATGGTCGCCAAAGAGGAGACGAAGAAGTTACCCGAAAAGTCCACACAAGAATAACCCTGTGACAACCTTGACGGTTAGTGGTGGCCGTTTCTTCCTAGAGATCGATCACACGACAGCCGCGTTAGCCAGAAAATTCAACAAAGGTTGACCATGTTCTGGCAGAGTATATGCCCCACTCGTCACTGGCTATCTTGTGAGGCATCCCGGCAGCTGCAGCAATGCGCAGCTGTATATTTGCGGCTGCGGAGGAGGCAAGAATTAAGGCACGCACCTCTCGATGAGGAAGGCGAGGGGACAGAGGAAGGCGGCGCCGAACATGAGCCTGTAGGCGACGAGGACGCGGACGTCCATGCCGTCGTCCAGCGCCAGCTTGATGAAGATCTGCAGGGCCGAGAAGATGAACTCCACCACCACCATGGCCGCCACCGGCCTCGCGGCCTCCAGCGCGCCGCCTCCGACACCGATCCCCATGCTCCTTACACCTTAATTACGTGGACGAACTAGCATGCGTCCGACCAGCTGCACGAGAATGTACACAAGTAGTAGTAGGTGCATATATATGTCCTCCTACTCCTAGCGATGTTAGCCAAGCGCACTTTCTTGTTTTCGGGTGAGATGGGTGTCCCGCAACCTGCAACAACAACACAACACCGATGGAATCCGTACGTGCACGGACAGAGGAGCGGTGACAGGCTGACCTCAGATCATAGCGCACATAATGCTGTACGAACCGGCGGTGCGTCACGGCGTGCGTGCGTGCCAACGTCGTCTTGGAAAGCTGGGCTTCTTTGGCGACAAGGATATTCGTAGCAAGCAAGAACACAGAAATGTAAAATAAGCTTCAAGGGCTCACAAAGAAACGATCGCTTTCGCTTCAATGGGGGCCGAAAGTCAGCGCAAGTCAAAGTGGTGACTGCAAAATTTTGACACGAGGAACTCTGCCATATACGCAATTCAGAGAGGGCAAGACAAACATACAAGAGCAACTATGCCATATACGCAACCTCCATAACGTATATGAAGCGTGCTTCATAATGTTTTGACGGTTAAAGGATGGCTACGTGCAATAACAGTCACTATAATGTGGTATACAAAAATCTTCTGTTTTCTTCTATCTACTATGCTTGTCCAATTTAGATCAAACAATTCAACAGTTCAACAAATATTATTACAACCCATTAATATCAACACAACAAATAATCCAACCGGAAAAGTGTTCAAGTAAAAATAAATGAATTTTAAAGAAATTTAAACACACTATCTCTCAAGTAGCTGTCAATGATACTCAATGAGATCCTCTTTCAGTTGATCATTGGAGCTCTCGTCTTCAATCTTTAGGTACGCCTCAAAAATGCTTGAATGTGGTTTGTGTGCCTGCGAGGAATGGTGATTGTGCCAATATTTTCATAGGTCATGGGGCTTGGCATATCCCTCTCAACCACCATGATCATGTTGTGTACGATCACGCATTATATCATATCTTTGTCGAGACAGCCTTGTTCAAAAACCAAGCAGGACCCCGAATAATTGCAAACCTAGCTTGCAGCACTCCAAATGCTCTCCCAATGTCCTTCCTTGTTGCTTCTTGCATCTTGGCACAATGCTTAAGTTTCTTGGTCCACTACAAGAAATATGTCAACTTATGACCTTCTGTCAGTGACCCTAGAAGAATTGGTCATAAATCTATGACCATTTTAGACCAATTGGTCAAAAGCTGTTCGGGGGGCTCCAAACCCTAAACCATTGCGACCATTTTAGTTAGAAAGGTCGTAATTTCCTTACACGAAATGGTCATAAAGCAGATAGCACTAGTCCGTTGCCTTATTTCTAGCTGATCATGACTAATATAGATGGTCATAACCTTGTAAATTATGGTGGATTGGTATGACTTGGCGCCACCTCATCAGTTTTGCCTATGTGTCAATTTTTGCCCTAGGTTGTGAAGCAACATATATTTCTGTTATTCCAAAAATTCCCAAAAAAATCTCATAAGTTCTTTGGGTCATATCTTCGTCAAATATGTAAAAATACTTCCTTGCCTAGTTCAAAAATAATTCAACAATATTCATTTTCCTATTCTGTTCACAACATCACTTTATGAAGGAAGTGCTATTTATATATTCTTGATTGCCCTAGGAATTCTTGGGCACTCTTTCCTATCCAAATAATTGTTGCATGACAAAATTCAGCTCCATTTGCCTAACAAATCTTCCTCGGCAAATTTTCAAAGTTTTTGTCCACCTAGAAGCATTGTGAAGGAAGTACCTATTTTATATATCCAAATGACATGAAATTTATACAGTTCCTTCATATGCCCAAATTATCACCCTCCTCCAAATTGCAGCTCAATCAAATTATCTATGTGAGCCCAGGTTCAATTTATATTTTATGGCTAGATTGGCACATTGCAAAGCAAGTGTTATCTAGACCCCTTCTGTTACCCTCAAACTCTTTGGGCACTCTTCCATACCCAAATCATTGCTACATGATAATATTCAGCTCCATTTTCCTAGTAAATCTTTCTCAGGAAATTTCCAAAGTTTCTACCTCAAGAGAAGCTTTGTGAAGTAAGTACTATCTAGGCTTACCCAAATGATCTGAAAATCTACCAAGGCATAACCATACCTATGTAACTTACCTACACCAAATTTGAGCTCATTTCATTCATCCAATTTCTCTCACTAGTTTTCCCAAGTTTTTGTCCATAGAAGAGCATTGTGAAGGAAGTACCACTTTGGCATGTCCAAATGGTATCAATTTTCTATGGTGCTTTCCATTGCCCAAATAACCATCCTCCACCAAACTTCAGCTCAATCCATTCATTATTTTGAGCCCAGCTTCAACATTCATATTTTTGTCCAGTGTGGTACTTTGCAAAGCAAGTACCACCTAGGATCCTCCTTTTGATCTGAAAATTTGCGAAGACATTCTTCTTACTAGATGATCATCCTCAGCCAAAACTCACGCCCATTGGCCATGTGCATTTCTCGTACTGCCAATCAAACACTTGGGTGCTAATTCATCTTTGAGCATAGGTCGGTCTCCTCGTGAGATTCTTCTGTTGTAATTTTCTTCCTAGCACCTACTCGGGGAGTGCCCAACCCTCTAGACATGCCTAGGCCTCCCAGAACACATGTCAACGCCATGGTCACGCGGTGACCACGCACCAGGCATGCGAGTTCACGCGCTTTGGAGTTGGGGCCCTGGGCCACCATCCAAACCTCAACGTATCGCCACCAAACCATGTATTTATGCTTAAATAGATACTTATGTAACTATAAATGATTTTTGGAAAAAATAAAGACCAAACAAAAAGGCAGCTGCAGTTCAAATTTGACTCGCTTCCTAATGAATCGGCGGGAATTTGTCTTTTTCACCAGAGGTGGATCAAAACTTTTGACACCCAACCATTTTGTCAATTGTGCATTAAATATGGCCTAGTATTTTAGAAAATTGATTTGGTCCAATTTTGCAACAAATATATGGTAGGTCCTTCACAAAAAAACTCATTTTGGGCACTCGGAAAATGGAAAATAAATTTTCCGTGCAAAGAAAATGAAAACTCCATTAGGCAACATTGTTTGGAATTCTAAGATGCACCCTTGTGCACAATATGAGATCATTTGAACAAACTATTCCATGAATGTGGACATAAGATTGATCGTTTGGCTTGAAAGCCATGAATCTTTAGAGATGATAGCTCATTTCTGAGAATACTTTTTTAAAATAATTACCGTAATACAAGTTTATTATTTTTTATGGCAACTTGGTCACATATAATGACACAATGCAAAGCTTTCTCATTTTGTGATTTTTTTTTTGAATTTTTTATGCCCGTTTCAAAATGCGGTTAAAACGGCGGGTTTGACTATTCCTAGCTAGTGGTTGAATATTGGAAAACTTTTGATATTTCTCTGATTAAATAGATACTTATGTACCTATAAATTATTTTTGGAAATAATAAAGAGCAAATTACAAGGCAGCTGGAGTTCAAATTTGACCCGCTTCCAACTAAATCGGCGGAAATTTGTCTTTTTCACAAGAGGTGGATAAAAACTTTTTACACCCAACCATTTTGCCAATTATGAAGTAAATATGGCCTAATATTTTAGAGAAATTATTTGGTCCAATTTTGCAACAAATATATGGTAGCTCCTTCACAAAAAAACTCATTTTGGGCATTCAAAAAATGGAAAATTAATTTTTCGTCCAAAGAAAATGAAAACTTCCTTAGCCAACATTGTTTGTCATTCCAAGATGCACCTCTGTACACAATATGAGATCATTTGAACAAACTATGCCATGAATGCGGCCACAAGATTGACCATTTGGCTTGAAAGCCATGAATCTTCACACATGATAGCTCATTTCTGAGAACACTTTTTAAAATAATCATCTCTTTCTAGTAACTTGGTCACATGTAATGACACAATGCGAAGGTTTTCCATTTTTTTTTAAAAAATTGAATTTTTTATGCCCGTTTCAAAATGCGGTCAAAACGGCGGGCTTGACCGTTCCTAGCTAGTGGTTGAATCTTGGAAACCTTTTGATGTTTCTCTAATGAAATAGATACTTATGTACCTATAAATGATTTTTGGAAAAAATAAAGAGCAAACTACAAGGCACCTGCAGTTCAAATTTGACCCGCTTCCAGCTAAATCGAATCCGACATGGCCTGGGTAGACGGCCAGTGACCAAAACAAAAGGTCATGGGTTCAACGACCTTCTGTTAAAGGTAGCTAATTTCAGTTTACGACCACCATCTCTTGACCTTCTGTTTTTGGTCACAAAAAGGTCGCAGATGAAAAACTACGACCTTTCAGCGGCCAATAGTGAGGGTCACAAGTTGACATATTTCTTGTAGTGGTCTCTAGATTGAAAATTGTCTTCACCAATGTTGACCAAGATAGATACTCCCTCCGTTCCAAAATAGATGACTCAACTTTGTATAAAGTTAGTACAAAGTTGAGTCATTTATTTTGGAACGGAGGGAGTAGATGTCATCGGTTAGAAGTAGTTTTGGCCATGTTGATGACCATTTCCCCCTGCAAAAAATGATGATGACCATTTGCCATGAGGTTGCATGGATGACCCATACCACCTGCTAGCCTTGCAAACTGATAAGATCTCTGCAAGACATTGATGTTATCATTAGATCCATGCAACCCAAAGTAGCAATGTCAAACCCACAAATCCTCAGAGGCAACATCTTCCAAAATGATTGTCAAATCATGGCAATGCCTGGTGAATTGGTCATGCCAAGCTGTAGGGCAATTCCTCTACCTCAAATGTATACACTCAATACTCTCTAGCATTCTAGGCCATCCTCTCATTGCATTCATCGCTAGAAGCCTCGACGTGTCCTCGACATTGGGTGCTCGTAGATACTGCTCTCCATAAACCTTCATCACAGTATCTGAGTATCATCAAACACGTTCGTGCATTCTATGATTGTATCTTCGGCCATTCAAAGATACTCATCCAACGCATCTATAGGAGTATCATATGCAATCATCCGAAGTGTCAATGTCACCTTCTGAAAACAGGAAAAAAACAGCTAACCGGCAGCATTTCTCCGTTGCTAGAAGAATGGTACATTGCCTTCCATGTCGTCGGCAATTCGATGAAGTAGTCATTTGGTCATGTAGAAGTGTCACCATAACAAGTAGGCAGGGAAGGTACAAACGGGCAGAAATTAGTCGCCCATGAGCTTATCATGGCCTTCGATTATGTTCTGGTGGATTGTCAGACGACTAACCTGTGTCCCACATGTTTCCTCTTCATTTTGGTTGCCGATATCCATTTAGCACCCATCAACACAACCGCGTCTTCTTTTGCATCCATGAACTCACTCTCAGACTCAGAGCTAGTATCCGACGATGAATCATAAATAAACAGCTCTACCATCAGATCAATCTACACAAAATGTGAATCCTATGTCATCTACAGGAATCTATGAGCTGCTTCACAAAAAAAATTGGGGAAAATTACCTCCGAGCAAGTCATGAACACCTGGAGGTCACACCGTGAAAGGGTGACATGACCGTGATAACCCATAAGTATAGGGGATCCCAACAGTTTTCGAGGGTAGAGTATTCAATCCAAATTTATAGATTCGATACAAGGGGAGCCAAAGAATATTTGAAGGTATTAGGAGCTGAGTTGTCAATTCAACCACACCTGGAGATTAATTATCTGCAGCAAAATGATCAGTAGCAAAGTAATATGATAGTTTTGATAATAGTAGCAGCAGCAATTGTAATAGTAACAGCGATAGCAATAATTTTGTAGCAAGTGCAATAGTAACGATAGCAGTAGTAACTTAGAAAGAACAATATAAGATAAATTCATAGGCATTGAGTCAGTGACTTGTTGGATGATATTTATCATGAGATAGTTATAAGCTAGGGCGATACGGCACTAGCTCCAGTTCATCAATATAATGTAGGCATGTATTCCGTAAATAGTCATACGTGCTTATGGAAAGAACTTGCATGACATCTTTTGTCCTACCCTCCCGTGGCAGCGGGGTCCAATTGGAAACTAAGGGATATTAAGGTCTTCTTTTAATAGAGAACTGGAACAAAGCATTAACACACGATGAATACATGAACTCCTCAAACTACGGTCATCATCGGGAGTGGTCTCGACTATTGTCACTCCAGGGTTGCCAGATCATAACATGTAGTAGGTGACTATAACTTGCAAGATGGGATCTAGAACATGGATATAATGGTGATAACATAAATGGTTCAGATCTGAAATCATGGCACCCAGGCCCAAAGTGACGAGCATTAAGCATAGCGAAGTCATAACAACATCAATCTTAGAACATAGTGGATACTAGGGATCAAGCCTTAACAAAACTAACTCGATTACATGATGAATTTCATCCAAATCCTCACCGACCAGCGAGCCTACGAAGGAATTACTCACTCCCGGTGGGGAGCATCATGGAATTGGCAATGGGGAAAGGTTGGTGATGACGAAGAACGAAGATCCCCCTCTCCGGAGCCCCAAATGGACTCCAAATCTGGCCTCCCCATGAAGAATAGAAGGTGACGGCGGCTTCGTCTCGTGGATCACGATAATTCTTTCTCCCTAATTTTTTTCTCCAAATATGTGATTTTATAGTATCAGGGTTGAGGTCTGCAGGGCCACCAGGTGGGGACAACCCACCTGGGCGCGCCAGGAGGGGGGCGCGCCCTGGTGGGTTGTGCCCACCTAGGTGCCCCTCTTCGGTGGATCTTGGTGTAACACCCATGATGCGGCTATATATCCCATGTGTCGGAGCACGACTTGGAGGCATAACCGCATAGTAGGCATGTCGCTAGAGGGGTAATCTTTACACATCCCATGTACTAAATAAGAAAGGGATAAAGAGTTGGCTTACAATCGCCACTTCACACAAATACAAGTTAAACGTACATCATCCAGAATACAATCAAGGTTCGACTACAGAACCAAAATAAAAGAAGACAACCCCAAATGCTAGATCCCCGATCGCCCCAACTGGGCTCCACTACTTATCAACTAGAAACGAAACAACACAACGAACACGATCTTCATCGAGCTCCCACTTGAGCTGGGTTGTGTCACCTGCACTGGTATCATCGACACCTGCAACTGTTTGAAAGTATCTGTGAGCCACGAGGACTCAGCAATCTCACACCCACAAGATCAAGACTATTTAAGCTTATGGTTAGGAAAGGGTAGTGACGTGGAGCTGCAGCAAGCACTAAGCATATATGGTGGCTAACATAGGCAAATAAGAGCGAGAAGAGAAGCAAAGCAACGGTCGTGAACTAGAAGTGATCAATAAGTGATCCTGAAACTACTTACGTTCAAACATAACACAAGAACCGTGTTCACTTCCCGGACTCCGCTGAAAAGAGACCATCACGGCTCCACACGCTGTTGATTCATTTTAATTAAGTTAAGTGTCAGGTTTTCTACAATCGGATATTAACAAATTCCCATCTGCCCATAACCGCGGGCATGGCTTTCAAAAGTTCAAAACCATGCAGGGGTGTCCCAACTTAGCCCCTTGTCGGTGTCAAAACCGGCGGATCTCGGGTAGGGGGTCCCGAACTGTGCGTCTAGGCCGGATGGTAACAGGAGGCAGGGAACACGATGTTTTACCCAGGTTTGGGCCCTCTTGATGGAGGTAAAACCCTATGTCCTGCTTGATTAATATTGATGATATGGGTAGTACAAGAGTAGATCTACCACAAGATCAAGGAGGCTAAACCCTAGAAGCTAGCCTATGGTATGATTGTTGTATATGGAGTTGATTGCCTACGGACTACAACCCTCCGGTTTATATAGACACCGGATAGGGTTAGGGTTACATAGAGTCAGTTACAATGGTAGGAGATCTTGAATATCCGCATCGCCAAGCTTGCCTTCCACGCCAAGGAAAGTCCCATCCGGACACGGGACGAAGTCTTCAATCTTGTATCTTCATAGTCCTGGAGTCCGGCTGAAGGTATAGTCCGGCTACCCGAACACCCCCTAATCCAGGACTCCCTCAGTAGCCCCGAACCAGGCTTCAATGACGACGAGTCCGGCGCGCAGATTGTTCGGCATTGCAAGGCGGGTTCTTCTCCAAATCTTGTGTACCTGTAGGAATAATGTCCGATTTTTGTAATGTAGTGCTCCTCGGCTTCCACGCCCAATAATGGCCGTCTTCCACGTGTCAAACGAATGCGAAAAGCCGGGGCGTTTTTACATCCACACCCCTAGCCGTATAAACGAGCCGCCTATTTAACGGGATGGGGATTTAGGTCCAAACCACATCTTCTCCTTTCCGCGAGTTATCATCAGAGCGCTTCCAGCAAAGGTCCATTCCAACATGACCAGCCGTCGCAGCTCCTCCCCTCGCCCCTCCGGTCCCAAACCCGGGGACTGGGAGAGTTGCACCATCCCGCATAGCGAGTTAGTGTCGCTTCAGGCCAAGGGATTTCTCCCTCAGGCATACATGGTCCCGGTCCGAGCCGGTCTCGCCACCTACAATGGCGGAAAACAAGCGGAGAGCACCCCCAATCCTTCTAAAGGAGAGCGGGTGTGCCTCGTCCCCTATCTAATAAGGGGACTGGGATTTCCAATTCACCCATTTCTCCGCGGGCTTCTGGAGTTCTACGGCCTCCAGCTGCACAATCTCACGCCCGCCTCCGTATTGCATATTGCGGGTTTCGTCGCCCTTTGCGAGCTATTTTTAGGCGTTGAGGCTCATTTCGCGTTGTGGAAGAGGTTATTCTGCCTGGTGCCCCGTTCTCAAGAGGGGTCTATATACCAAGTGGGCGGAGCCGAAGTATGGCGCATCGCCGGGACCGGATACCTATCCGGAACCCCAAAGAAGGCGTCCGAGGACTGGCCTTCGGAATGGTTTTACATAGATGACGTCCCGCTACCGGACCCTATCCGGGTCGGTCTCCCTGAGTTCAACAGTGCTCCATTGAAGAAACGCTTGAGCTGGCGTCCGCGGAGCTCTCAGAGAGAAAGCGACAGAGACGTCCTTTACCTGATGGGCCGGATAAGACTGTTGGCTCATTCCGGACTAACCATGATTGGAGTCATGGCCGCATGCATTATGCGGGGGGTGCAGCCGCTTCAATATAGAGGCCACCCCATGTGGGATTTCAACGGGGAGGATGACGCCACACGTTACGGTCGTAAGGGGCCGGCCTCAGCCGCCGCCTTAGTAAAGATCTTATCCTCTTTGTACAAGGGAGAAAAGGAGGAATTCCTCCGCGTCAACCCGCGGGCCGGATTCACTATGTACGATCCTCCAAGTTGGGTAAGTGAACAATTGCGCTTGCCCGTTTGTTTTATACTCCCATGGTTAGATAGGTAGTCTAACGACTTCAATGCAGGAACTGCGACGGGAGGTAAAGGATATAAACAGCCGCCCTCCACAGCCCGAGGACCCAGAACGGTCCCTCGATCCGGACTCCGAAGAGGATCCGGACATATCGGTGGAGCTTATCGACGGGGTGTTCCATCAGCTAAGCAAGGACAATACCTTGGTAGCCATCACGGCTGATTACCCAGGGTTAATCCCGGCCTCCCAGGTGACAGAAACCGGAGTCTCATTCCCTTGAGAGAGATTCCACTCTCACGTATTCCGGTGTTTCTGACGACAACCGTGTTTTGCAGGGGAGATTTCCGAGGCAGGAGGCCGAACCTGCGGCGGCTAGCCAACGAGGGGCCGCAGGGCCCCGTGGGGCAAAAAGGAATGTAGTCCGGACTGAGATGCCGGCGCAAAGGTATAGTGCACCCTCTGTTTCCCTGGTGTTATTCTGTCAGGGCATATTAACGTTCGTGCTATCTTCAGAACGAAGAGACCTCGCCGGACTACATCCGGAGAGGTTGCCAATCGCGCCTCCACCAGCCAGGCTCCAACGTCTGGCCAGGAAGCGGAGGCGAGCACAAGGCGCGCACCGGATGCTCCTCCGACAGAGGATGCGGACAGGCTGTCTGCCACAAATTCTGAAGTGGAGAGTGCCATGAACCACAGGCGTCGCCGGACAGTTCTACGCGACGCTTGTTTCTCCCAAGAGGCTTTAGATGCCTTTAATTCAGGAGATGCGTACCTCCGTGCCGCTCAAAATGGTTTAGCCAGAGCCACGGAGCAGTATGTAAAAGACATACGGGTAAGAAAATTTTGGTTAAATATATATATATGCCAGTAGCCCCCGAGACTTGAAGCAGTTAGAGCAACTGATTTAAGGATCATTTAATATGCAGCTTCTTACAGAGAAGAATACCGTACTGTCCCAGGAGCTGGAAAAGTGCAAGGCCCAACTAGAGGCCGCACTAGCCGCAGCAGGGGAGCCCAAAGAGACCCCCTCAGGTAAGATACACTTCGAAAGATTAGTATTGTGCGGTGTGGGTGCAAATCTGACAAATCATATTGCAGATGGCGCCGGACTCGATCCGGACAAGCAACAACTCTTACGCCGGCTAAAGGCCGGTGAGAGTATGTTGACAAAGGTGAGGCGAGAGAAGAATGATCTTCAGGATGCCAACACCAAGCTGGACGTCGAACTTAAAGATGTTCGTGGCCAGCTGTCGGACTCCACGAAGGAGAATCAGCGGCTTCGACGCGGCATTTTTAGTAAGTGCTTGAACGAACTTTGAAAAAAGAGTTCGGCGAGGAAGTCGACTAACAGAGTAATGTCTGTAGGTATGCTCACAGGTCGTCCTGCAGAGGAGATGCCCGGTTCTACGGGTGACCTTCTTCCCGAACTCTTGCAACTGCACGAGCGAATTCGGCAGGCGATGCGGGGTATTGCCCAAGCCTTATGGCCTGCCCACTCCATGCCCGAGGGCCTTGGAGAGCTTGCGGAGAAGCTGAAGGGAGCTCGGCGGCGCTTCCGGTTGTGGAAGATATCGGCCTGCCGACAAGGCGCTAGGGAGGCCTGGGCCATGGTGAAGACCCGTTTTACAAAGTCTGACCCAAACCACATGGCCGAGGTCGGACCAGTGGGGCCTGACGGGAAGGAGATCCCTGTAAGCTTAGTATACGGCCAAGTAGAGTTGGCCGCGAAGTATTCCCAGCAGGACTGTAAATTAGACAGCCTGTTAGATGGTATAGAAGAGGAATACAATCAGTCAGAATGACTGTGTAATTTTGAATTGACATGTGTAATGCCTTCTAGCCGGATTGTAGATCGTTTGTCGTTGCCGACCTTTTCGCTTCAACCTCGGGACCTGACGGTCCGCAGTGTGTCCGAATACCCTAGCGGTTATATAAGAACCGGGGTATGCGTGGAGACCAGGCGTAGGGGTCATTAGTGCTTTATCAGACAAGTGCCCAACTAGTTATGTTATATTACATGGTTAATAAGAAACATCTTCCAGAGAGAATAGTTCCGTTAAGGGTTCCTTTCGCTGGGAGGCATGCCCTAAGGTGCATGTCCGGACTGCATGGAAAGACGCAGAAAAACCATCTGGGGGCGCATAAAATGAGTAAAAAGATCATCTTTTATTTCACCGACCGAATATTCCCTTAAGAACGCTAGCTTTCGGCTTCACCCAGTCTGAGGTACACATCCGGCTGACCCGGCAGTAACAATCGCAGAGGTGCTCCCTTTACCGCCTAGCCGAACAATCGGGAACGTAGGGGTAAGCACAGGAGCCAGGCAACCCAGCTTGGCCAAAACTTAAGTCATATCGATGCATATAATGGTGAAGAAAAAGGTACATGCGGAAGTTTGACGCATGTGTTGGGCGTGAAGCCCGTATAAATAAGCTTCTGTTAAAGAAGCCCCCAGGTTTAATGAGCGCGAGTGGCGCGTCACTAGATGAGCCTTTAAGGGCTATGAAAGAAAAAAGGGGAAGGAGAGAAATGTAAGACAGGAAAATACAAAAAGGATGGACAGAGGAAGGAGACGAACACAGAGTCCGGCGCTAGGCATAGAATCTTCGGAGACGGGTGGCGTTCCACGGGTTCGGCTCGAGTCAGTTATCCGACGCATCTCGCAGGCGGTATGCCCCGCCAGTCAGGACTTGGTCGATTATGAATGGACCTTCCCACTTGGGCTTGAGTTTGTCCTTTTTCTTATCCGGCAGGCGTAGAACTAGTTCGCCAACATTGTAATTTTTGGCCCATACTTCTCTGCTTTGATATCTTCGGGCCTGCTGTTGATAAAATGCGGAACGGGCTTTTGCCACATCGCGCTCCTCCTCCAAGGCGTCCAAGTTGTCCTGCCGATCGAGCTCGGCTTCTCTTTCTTCGTACATGCGCACTCTAGGTGAGTCATGAATTATGTCGCAGGGCAGAACTGCCTCTGCGCCGTACACCATAAAAAATGGTGTGTATCCGGTGGTGCGATTTGGCGTGGTCCGCAGCCCCCATAGCACGGAGTCGAGCTCCTCTACCCAGTGCGTGTTAGATTCCTTGAGGGACCGCACCAGTCTGGGTTTAATGCCGCTCATGATAAGACCATTTGCACGTTCGACCTGGCCGTTGGTTTGTGGGTGATAGACGGAAGCATAATCGAGCTTGATGCCCATGTTTTTGCACCAGAGTTTTACCTCGTCGGCGGTAAAGTTTGTACCGTTATCGGTTATGATGCTGTGGGGGACGCCATAACGGTGTACAACCCCGGATATGAAGTCTATCACAGGTCCGGATTCGGCCGTTTTAACAGGCTTGGCTTCTATCCATTTGGTGAACTTATCCACCATGACCAGTAAGTATTTTTTCCTATCGGTCCCACCTTTAAGGGGTCCGACCATGTCAAGCCCCCAGACCGCAAAAGGCCAGGTGATGGGTATAGTTTGGAGTGCGGTGGGTGGCATATGGCTTTGGTTGGCAAAAAGTTGGCAACCAGCGCATCGTTGGACTAGGTCCTGAGCGTCTGCCCGGGCCGTCGGCCAATAAAAGCCTGTACGGAAAGCCTTGCTAACAAGGGACCGAGCAGCGGCGTGGTGACCACCGAGTCCGGCATGAATTTCAGCCAGAAGGTTCCGCCCTTCCTCTTCGGAGATGCACCTTTGAAGGACTCCGGTAGTGCTTTTCTTATAAAGCTCTCCCTCATGGACTCTATAGGCTTTAGATCGCCGCACTATGCAGCGGGCCTCGTTTTGGTCCTCCGGGAGTTCCTGCCTAGTAAGGTAGGCTAGGAATGGTTCTGTCCACGGGGCGATAACCGCCATTATTACGTGGGCTGAAGGTGTAATTTCATTGGCAGAGCCTCCAATTGTGTCAGATTGTTTCGGCGTCGAGTGGTGCGGCTGGGTCCGGGCTGTTATTTGCGGGTTCCCCCTCCCATGCTACGGATGGCTTGAACAATCTTTCCAAAAAGATGTTGGGGGGGACTGCATCACGTTTTGCTCCGATGCGTGCTAGGACGTCCGCTGCTTGATTGTTTTCTCGGGCTATATGGTGAAACTCCAGCCCTTCGAACCGAGCCGACATTTTTAGGACGGCGTTGCGGTAAGCTGCCATTTTTGGGTCCTTGGCGTTGAAGTCTCCATTTATTTGGGATATCGCGAGGTTTGAATCCCCGCGTACCTCTAGGCACTGGATACCCATGGATACTGCTATCCGGAGGCCATGTAGGAGGGCCTCATATTTGGCTGCATTGTTGGAATCCGTGTACATGATCTGGAGCACATATTGGACTGTGTCTCCTATGGGGGACGTCAGGACGACGCCGGCCCCCAGTCCGGCCAACATTTTGGAGCCGTCGAAATGCATAATTCAGTTTGAATATGTGTCGTACTCTTTAGGGAGCTCGGCCTCCGTCCATTCTGCGACGAAGTCGGCCAAAACTTGCGATTTAATAGCTCGCCGTGGCTTATAGGTTATATCGAACGGGAGAAGCTCGATGGCCCATTTTGCAATCCGGCCCATTGCATCGCGGTTGTTGATAATATCGTTTAGTGGCACTTCCGAGGCTACTGTTATGGAACACTCTTGAAAGTAGTGCCGTAGCTTCCGGGATGCCATGAATACCGCGTATGCAAACTTTTAATAATGCGGGTACCGTGATTTGCATGGAGTGAGGACAGTGGACATGTAGTAGACCGGCCTTTGAAGGGGGAATTTGTGTCCGTCCGTTTCCCGCTCGACAACGAGCACTGCGCTGACAACTTGGTGCGTTGCTGCAATGTACAATAACATTGGTTCGCCGGTGATTGGCGCGGCCAGGACTGGGTTTGTTGCCAATATGGCTTTTATTTCATCAAGTCTGGCCGTGGCGGCATCCGTCCACTCGAAGTGTTCGGTGCGCCAAAGGAGGCGATAAAGGGGTAGTGCCTTTTCTCCCAAGCGGGAGATGAAGCAGCTTAAGGCCGCCACGCACCCGGTTAATTTTTGTATTTGTTTAAGGTCCTTTGGGACATCCAATTGTGACAAAGCTCGGATCTTGGCTGGGTTTGCTTCAATTCCTCTACCGGATACAATGAAGCCCAAGAGCTTTCTGGCTGGAACGCCGAAGACGCATTTTTCTGGGTTGAGCTTGATGTCATATTTTCGGAGGTTATCGAATGTAAGCCTCAAGTCGTTTACTAGGGATTCGACATGTCTTGATTTGACGACCACATCATCCACATACGCCTCCACTGTTTTGCCGATATGGTTTGCCAGACATGTTTGGATCATGCGCTGATATGTTGCGCCGGCGTTTTTTAGCCTGAAGGGCATTGTGTTGAAGCAGAATGGGCCGTATGGTGTGATGAATGCTGTTGCAGCTTGGTCTGATTCTGCCATCTTGATTTGATGGTACCGGAGTATGCGTCGAGGAAACACAACAAATCGTGTCCTGCGGTGGCATCGATAATTTGATCGATACGGGGAAGGGGGGAGGGATCCTTTGGGCAAGCCTTGTTAAGGTCTTTAAAATCGACACACAGGCGCCAGGATTTGTCCTTCGTTGGTACCATCACCAGGTTTGCTAGCCAGTCCGGATGTTTTATGTCTCTGATGAATCCGGCCTCTAATAGCTTGGCTAGCTCCTCTCCCATAGCCTGTCTCTTGGGTTCGGAAAAACGCCGAAGGGCTTGTTTGACAGGTTTAAATCCTTTTAGGATATTTAAGCTGTGTTCGGCCAGCCTGCGTGCGATCCCTGGCATGTCTGAAGGGTGCCAGGCGAAGATGTCCCAGTTCTCTCGTAGGAACTCTCGCAGTGCGGCGTCTGCATCAGGGTTCAGTCGTGCCCCGATGGAAGCTGTTTTATTGGGGTCCGTTGGATGGACCTGGAATTTGACTATTTCGTCAGCTGGCTTGAAGGATGTGGATTTGGATCTCTTATCGAGTATCACATCATCCCTGTTAACTGTGGAGCGCAGCGCAGTCAGTTCCTTGGCCGCTAAGGCTTCGGATAGCGCCTCAAGGGCTAATGCGGCCGTCTTGTTTTCGGCGCGGAGTGCTATGTCCGGATCACTAGCTAGAGTGATAATTCCATTCGGCCCGGGCATCTTAAGCTTCATGTACCCGTAATGGGGTATTGCTTGGAAGATTGTGAATGCTTCCCGCCTAGTAAAGCGTGATATCCGCTCTTAAACGGGGCCACCTGAAACGTGACTTCTTCGGACCTGTAATTATCCGGCGTGTCGAACACCACATCTAGTGTGATTTTTCCTGTGCAGCGCGCTTCCCGACTGGGGATTATTCCTCTAAAGGTTGTGCTACTTCGCTCGACGCGGTTCCAGTCTATTTCCATTTTTTGAAGGGTTTCCTCATAAATGAGGTTCAGTCCACTGCCTCCATCCATGAGCACCTTGGTGAGGCGAAAGCTGTCCACTATGGGACTGAGGACCAATGCGGCTGGTGCTCGGGCTGTTCGGAATCTAGGTTCATCACTTGCGTTGAAGGTAATGGCAGTGTCGCTCCATGGATTTATTGTTGCAACTTGATAGACTTTGGCGAGGCTGCGGAGTGTTCTTTTTCACACATTGTTTGATGCAAAAGTCTCGAAGACTGTGAGAACGGTACTGGTGTCCTTGGGCTGGCTTTCTGCAGCCTCCGGAATTAAGAGGTCCTCGCCGATTTTGGCCACCTGCCGGAGTATCCAACATGCTCTAAGGCTGTGAGTTGGTGTGGCGTCCTCTATACTGTGAATTCTACAGGGTCCATCAAGCCATCTTTCCAGTATGGTTCCATGCCCTGTAGAGGTTTTTGGCTTTTTGGTGTTTATCCCGGGTGTCCTGTGATGATGCACCCTCTTAGTTCGGACGGGATTACTATTCAAGGCCGGATTATCCCAAAAATTTATTTCGGTTTTCCAGGCGCTTTCCATCGCACAGTATTTTTGTACTATGGACGCCAAGTCAGCGAAGCGTGTAATATCACGACGACTTACGGCGTTAAGGATTCCCTTGTCCGTGCAATTACTGTGGAAAATTGAGATTGCATCTTCCTCGCGGCAATCCTTTATCCTGTTCATAACCAGGAGGTATCTGGCCCAGTAATGATGTACTGTTTCCTCGGGCCTCTGCCTGATTTGGGAGAGATCGCTTATGATCGGGTGGGCGGGTGTCGTTGAATCTGAAACCTCGCCCAATCCAAGATTCGGAGGCCGAAGAGTTTCCGAACTCTGAAGTTCAGATTCTTGGATGTTGTCCAGTGAATCTGGCCCGTTGCCTGATCCTAAGCTCAGGTCTTGAGTTACATCTCCCCCTCCGTGGGTATCCGGCTTGGAGGGGTCAGGAATTCAGACGTAGCTAGTCCTTAAAATAGATGAAGGGTCGCCGCACTGCGTCTCTACCACGGCAACTTGGTAGGTGACTTGGGGAGAGTTAATTTCTCTTAGACCTGGTCGTAATCCATAGCGACCCCCAGGGCGGCGATGCGATCCAAGAGCTTGTTTACGGAAGAGAGCTCCATTGGATCTAGCTGCTCGACGAGCTCCGAGCTGACGTGTAGGTTGCTTTTGATGACCCGAGAGGTCACCGTCGGCGCAACAGCCAAACATGCGGTCATGAGGAAACCACCTAGCCGGAGGGTTTGGCTGACAGCCAAGGCTCCCTTAGCAACGGCGCCGTCTTTAAAGACGGGAGGAGGCATCCTTCCTGATTGTGACGGCACAGAGGAACTCTCAATGAAAGCACCAATGTCGGTGTCAAAACCGGCGGATCTCGGGTAGGGGGTCCCGAACTGTGCGTCTAGGCCGGATGGTAATAGGAGGCAGGGAACACGATGTTTTACCCAGGTTCGGGCCCTCTTGATGGAGGTAAAACCCTACGTCCTGCTTGATTAATATTGATGATATGGGTAGTACAAGAGTAGATCTACCACGAGATCAAGGAGGCTAAACCCTAGAAGCTAGCCTATGGTATGATTGTTGTATATGGAGTTGATTGCCTACGGACTACAACCCTCCAGTTTATATAGACACCGGATAGGGTTAGGGTTACATAGAGTCGGTTACAATGGTAGGAGATCTTAAATATCCGCATCGCCAAGCTTGCCTTCCACGCCAAGGAATGTCCCATCCGGACACGGGATGAAGTCTTCAATCTTGTATCTTCATAGTCCTGGAGTCCGGCCGAACGTATAGTTCGGCAACCCGAACACCCCCTAATTCAGGACTCCCTCACCCATCACAAGCTCTCACGGTCAATTAAGGATATTCGTTCTCCCAGGACGGCCCGATTAGACTCGGAATCCCGGTTACAAGACATTTCAACAATGGTAAAACAAGACCAGCAAAGCCGCCCGATGTGCTGACAAATCCCGATAGGAACTGCACATATCTCGTTCTCAGGGCACACCGGATGAACACTACGTACAACTAAAACCAACCCTCTAGTTTCCCCGAGGTGGCGCTGCGGCTCTATTTTGGACCAACACTCAGAGGAGCACTGGCCCGGGGGTTTAAAATAAAGATGACCCTTGAGTCCGCGGAACCCAAGGGAAAAAGGCTTAGGTGGAAATGGTAAAACCAAGGTTGGGCCTTGCTGAAGGAGTTTTATTCAAGGCGAACTGTCAAGGGGTTCCCATTATAACCCAACCGCGTAAGGAACACAAAATCAAGGAACATAACACCGGTATGATGGAAACTAGGGCGGCAAGAGTGGAACAAAACACCAGGCATAAGGCCGAGCCTTCCACCCTTTACCAAGTATATAGATGCATTAATTAAATAAGAGATATTGTGATATCCAACATATCCATGTTCCAACATGGAACAAACTTCATCTTCACCTGCAACTAGCAACGCTATAAGAGGGGCTGAGCAAAGCGGTAACATAGCCAAACAACGGATTACTAGGAAGGTGGGATAGAGGCTTGACATGGCAATATGGGAGGCATGATATAGCAAGTGGTAGGTATCGCGGCATAGCAATGGAGTGAGCAACTAGCAAGCAAAGATAGAAGTGATTTCGAGGGTATGGTCATCTTGCCTGAGATCCCGCAAGGAAGAAGAACGAGTCCATGAAGAAGACAAATGGACGTAGTCGAACGAATCCTCACAAACGCGACGTTATCGGAACTAACCCGAAGAAGCAACACCGGAAAGAAGCAAACAACATAGTAAACAACCACCACATAAACATGGGATGATGCACAACCAAGTATGATGCATGTCCGGTTTTAAAAGGCTTGGCATAGCAAAGTGCACAAGCAATCCTACAAATTAAGTGGAGCTCAATATGCAACGAGTTGCATATTGACGAAACACCACAGCAAGTTATTTAGTTCGATCTTGTTTATGTACCCAACAATATTAAATGTTGATTAACATGGCAGGAGGTGAAGCATATGAAAACTACCTATCTAGGCAAGTTTAAATGAGGCCGAAAATAACAAACAACAAGTCCGGAAAAATCCTCATGTGCATATATTAGATTTGGTACTGCTCTTCCCTAAACCATATTTTAGAGTTATTAAACATGCAAAGTGATGCCACCATGTTAAACTAGGCATTTTTCTACCCCATTTACATATAAAGATTATTTAAAACCAAGCTACGGTTATTTAGTTATGAATTAAATCATTTTAACATGGCATTTGAACAAATTAATGCAAACAGCAGTTTAAACATTCTAAACATAGATGAAAGTTGGATATTAATAAACTAGACAAAATTCTAGACATTTTACATATAAAGTTTGTTTTAATCCGATGCACGGTTAATTAGTTAGGATATGCATGAAGTGCAAGGGTGTTTCTATAAAATGGGCAGTCTCTGGATAAAAGAAAAAAATGCAACAGGAAAAAAACACGCATGGGCCGAATCTGGAGGAGCCGTGGAAGGTCACCCATGGGCTCGGCCCAGTAGATGTAGCGGTTGCATGGGCTGGCTGCGGCTTGGTGCGCTGAGCCGCAGCGTTCACGTGCTAGCTCGGATCGGGGTCAACGCGACCGATGCAGGGGCAGCAGGGTGTGCAGCTTGGGTCGCTCTCCTTGTGGAGCAGAAGCAGGGGATGTGGGGGAACGGGAGGATCCAGGATATGTGTGGAAGGCCGGATCCAGCGGCGAGGACTGCGACAGCGTCAAGACGTCCGGCGGCGACGGTCGCAGCTCCATGGGGATGGCGCCATGGGTTCCTGCAGGGGGAAGAGATGGGGAGGTGATGGGCATCCACAGGAAGCCGAGAAAAGAGAAAGGAGGGGCATGGCAGTGAGCGGGACGACCTGACGGGAGGCTGTTCCCGCGAGCTCCAGCGGCAGCGCGGTCGACAGCCGGAGGGAGGCAGGGACGCGGGGCTCCAGTCAGGCGAAGCCCTCCCGCTCGAGGGCTGCGGTGGCTTTTGCAGGTCGAGGAGGGCCAAGGGGAGCTCCTCGCTCGGGTGTTGGGCGAGCACAGGGATGGAGGTGACCGTCTCCAACGTCGGCGATGACGAGGCGATCAGGAACGTCGGGGTGAGGTGCGAGGCGACAAGGAGGAGGTAGGGCCTCGGGTGCTCGTGGACGAGGGGCGTGTGGAGGTGGCTATGGAGCTCAGGCATCAAAGCAGAGGAGGCCAAAGGGATTTGGATCAGGGACGCATGCACTGATTGGATGGGGATGGATCCCGAAGTGGGAGATGAGTGCGGCGGCGGCGGCAGGGACAAATGTCCTAGATTTTAGGGTTTGTCTAGAGATGGACAAAGGGGAACTATATATAGCAAATGGATTTTTGGGTTAGGGGATAATCGGACCCTCCGATTGCAATCGGACGATCACGAATAAAATAGCTAGGGAGTCCAAATAAAAAAACGGTGATGTTTTGTAGATGTTTGGGGATGGTCCGGACACAACGGTGATGACTGCCCGGGTCAGGTCCGGGGAAGTTTCGGACGCGCACGTGAGGGGTCGGTGCACTGTGCAAAGAGGGGTTTTCGGACCGTGCGATCGCATCGGACGGCTCCAGCCGCGAAGAAGGGTAGGTGGATCGACTAGGTGGGCTGTGGCGAGGCTGAGAGCAGAGAAGAGAGAGAGGGCCCGACAGCAGTTTTCGGAGACCGAAAACGTCCGACGTTAGACCGGCAGCGGTGCCGCTATAGTTATACGTTGGGGCATCAAACGGACTCTGAACGCAATGAAATTTGACAGGCGGTCTACCTACACTAAAATAAGACCGCACGCCAACTTTCAACCCATTCCGAGAACATTTTACGGCCACTTATAAAATAATATTTCGGACATGCCGTGGACGCGTGCGAGTGTGGTTGGGCTCAGAACGGACAATGGACGGAACTGGGGAACCCGGACGGATGCAAGTTTTGAAAAACATGATGATGCAATGCGGATGATGACATGACAATATGCAACACGCAAACGAAAGACAAGGCAACAACAGCGAATAACCGGAAGACACCTGGCGCATCGGTCTCAGGGCGTCACAACACTCCACCACTACGAGAGGATCTCGTCCCGAGATCTAGGATGGCACCGGAGAGAAACGGAAAAGGAAAGATAAGAGGTAAAACTAAGTTGCTTCTTTGATAAACGAGTGAAACCATGAACCTTGAGAGGTTGAACCATTTGAGAAAAGAAAACAACGGAGATGATCGAAATTGAAAACACTCCGTTAGAGAAGAGGAACAAGGAACCTTACTAGACCCTTGTAGGTTGAAAGACATAAGAAAAGTGTTACAATGGACAATAGGTACATGCAAGCACTCCGATTGAAACGAGAAGTACAAGGAACAATAAAGGTCAATTACGAAAACACTCCGGTTAAAACAAGATAGAGAAGGAATAAGAATGATATAATTTGGGCAGCACTCCGCCTGTAAATGGAAGGAATTGAACATGAACTTGACAAGATGAGAGGATACTTGATGAAATCAACAACACACTGCCTCCAGAACTACTGAAAGAATGTCACAATGGGTAAGAAAGATTTCAGACAGCACTCCGGTTGAGAAGGGAGGTAAAACTTTATAAGATGAAAAGAACTTGTAAGGAGGGCACGACACTCCGGTTAAATGGATAAGCACGAAAAGAACACGACCTTCACAAAACGAGATGATAAGTGAAGAGAGCATCATCACAATGCCTCCGGAACAAATGTAAGAATGGAATCAAAAGAACGGAGGAGAAAACAACATCTTCTACATCAAATGAGCTTGAAAAATCATCTTTAGGAGAAGGGTCGAACGGAGTTGTTGGAAAACCAACAACGAAAAGAGTAAGCTTGTTGTGGGCTTATGAAAAACATCCCAAAATTATGAGGTGAAATTCTGCCACTAACGGAAATAATGGATTGGATTGAATCAACAAGGAGACGAGAAACCTATTTCACCAGGAGGATAAATAAATGAAGAACTTGGGTCATTTATCAGCACCATAATTAACAACAATCCTTAGGGAAAGCTTCAGGTGAAATATAAACCCAAGATAACTCCAATGAAGAGATTGATTGGTTGAGAAGAGCTAATGCTCGAAGAAATTGATGGGTTTAGCAATCTCATTCTTGACAACTGTTGAATCATGACACACGAAGGGAAATTCTCAAGAATGACATAACACCACCTCAAAAGATGATATATGAAAGAATTGCACTTAGGAATGCAAGATGAAGAATATTTGAGCTCCTCTTGGCGAACACTTCAAGAACGAGTTAAATCCTTGATGAACCACCGTGTAGAGCCTTCATGAAGAACTCCGGTAACAAAATGATGATAAAAAGAAAGAGAAGTTGAAAACACAAGGTGAAGCCTTGTAATGATTTAGATGGATCTTCGCGACGATATGACCGAGAAAACTTGGCACTCCGGAAGGAAAAGATAAACAAATGAAATCAAGAATTTTGATGAACCTACGGAATAAGGAATTGAACTTACTCGATGAAACAAGAATAAGAATTACATTATGCTTATCCTTCACCAATTTAAATTGATGACAAGCAACGGATTTTCCATACTACTTATTCTCGTAAAAAGGATTAAGATAGATATAGCGCCAACTTGAAGAGGCCTTCAACGAACCACCGGTAGGATTTGGAAACAACAAATGAATTGATAAGAGAACATAGGAAGAGGAATCTTGAACAAACCATCATAAGAATTGAAAATGAACGTAGAAAAGGCACAATTCACTGGGAAGAATTGGAAAACGAATGAAGATACTTGAAGGAATTTAGATACATGGGAACGAATAGATCACGAGCTGATTAGATCATACTTGAATGATGCACCGGTATGATTTGGAGAATGAGAGCTGAAAGTTGAAATGAATAATTCTGAGATGATGGTGTTGGGGAACGTAGTAATTTCAAAAAAAATTCCTACGCACACACAAGATCATGGTGATGCATAGCAACGAGAGGGGAGAGTGTGATCTACGTACCCTTTTAGACCGACAGCGGAAGCGTTAGCACAACGCGGTTGATGTAGTCGTACGTCTTCACGGCCCGACCGATCAAGCACCGAAACTACGACACCTCCGAGTTTTAGCACATGTTTAGATCGATGACGATCCCCGGACTCCGATCCAGCAAAGTGTCAGTGAAGAGTTCCGTCAGCACGACGGCGTGGTGACAATCTTGATGTTCTACCGTCGCAGGGCTTCGCCTAAGCACAGCTACAATGTTATCGAGGATTATGGTGGAAGGGGGCACCGCACACGGCTAAGAATAAGATCACGTGGATCAACTTGTGTCTATGGGGTGCCCCCTGCCCCCTTATATAAAGGATCAAGGGGAGGAGGCCGGCCGGCCCCTATGGCGCGCCAAGGAGGAGTCCTCCTCCTAGTAGGAGTAGGACTCCTACTAGGAGGGGGAAAGAAGTGGGGAGGGAGAAGGAAAGGGGGGCGCCGCCCCCCCTCTCCTAGTCCAATTCGGACCAGGGGGGAGGAGGCGCGCGGCCCACCCTGGCTGCCCCTCTCTCTCTCCACTAAGGCCCATATGGCCCATTACTTCTCCCAGGGGGTTCCGGTAACCCTCTGGCTCTCCGGTTTTCTCCGAAATCACCCGGAACACTTCCGGTGTCCGAATATAGCCGTCCAATATATCAATCTTTATGTCTCGACCATTTCAAGACTCCTTTTCATGTCCGTGATCACATCCGGGACTCCGAACTAACTTCGGTACATCAAAACTCATAAACTCATAATATAACTGTCATCGAAACCTTAAGCGTGCAGACCCTACGGGTTCGAGAACAATGTAGACATGACCGAGACACGTCTCCGGTCAATAACCAATAGCGGAACCTGGATGCTCATATTGTTCCCACATATTCTATGAAGATCTTTATCGGTCAGACCGCATAACAACATACGTTGTTCCCTTTGTCATCGGTATGTTACTTGCCCGAGATTCGATCGTCGGTATCTCAATACCTAGTTCAATCTCGTTACCGGCAAGTCTCTTTACTCGTTTCATAATACATCATCTTGCAACTAACTCATTAGTTGTAATGCTTGCAAGGCTTATGTGATGTGCATTATCGAGAGGGCCCAGAGATACCTCTCCGACATTCGGAGTGACAAATCCTAATCTCGAAATACGCCAACCCAACATGTACCTTTAGAGACACCTGTAGAGCACCTTTATAATCACCCATTTACGTTGTGATGTTTGGTAGCACACAAAGTGTTCCTCCGGCAAACGGGAGTTGCATAATCTCATAGTCATAGGAACATGTATAAGTCATGAAGAAAGCAATAGCAACATACTAAACGATCGGGTGCTAAGCTAATGGAATGGGTCATGTCAATCAGATCATTCACCTAATGATGTGATCCTGTTAATCAAATAACAACTCTTTGTCCATGGTTAGGAAACATAACCATCTTTGATTAACGAGCTAGCCAAGTAGAGGCATACTAGTGACACTCTGTTTGTCTATGTATTCACACATGTATTATGTTTCCAGTTAATACAATTCTAGCATGAATAATAAACATTTATCATGATATAAGGAAATAAATAATAACTTTATTATTGCCTCTAGGGCATATTTCCTTCAGTCTCCCACTTGCACTAGAGTCAATAATCTAGATTACACAGTAATGATTCTAACACCCATGGAGCCTTGGTGCTGATCATGTTTTGCTCGTGGAAGAGGCTTAGTCAACGGGTCTGCTACATTCAGATCCGTATGTATCTTGCAAATCTCTATGTCTCCCACCTGGACTAGATCCCGATGGAATTGAAGTGTCTCTTGATGTGCTTGATTCTCTTGTGAAATCTGGATTCCTTTGCCAAGGCAATTGCACCAGTATTGTCACAAAAGATTTTCATTGGACCCGATGCACTAGGTATGACACCTAGATCAGATATGAACTCCTTCATCCAGACTCCTTCATTTGTTGCTTCCGAAGCAGCTATGTATTCCGCTTCACACGTAGATCCCGCCACGACGCTTTGTTTAGAACTGCACCAACTGATAGCTCCACCGTTTAATGTAAACACGTATCCGGTTTGGGATTTAGAATCATCCGGATCAGTGCCAAAGCTTGCATCAACGTAACCATTTACGATGAGCTCTTTGTCACCTCCATAAACGAGAAACATATCCTTAGTCCTTTTCAGGTATTTCAGGATGTTCTTGACCGTTGTCCAGTGATCCACTCCTGGATTACTTTGGTACCTCCCTGCTAGACTTATAGCAAGGCACACATCAGGTCTGGTACACAGCATTGCATACATGATAGAGCCTATGGCTGAAGCATAGGGAACATCTTTAATTTTCTCTCTATCTTCTGAAGTGGTCAGGCATTGAGTCTTACTCAACTTCACACCTTGTAACACAGGCAAGAACCCTTTCTTTGCTTGATCCATTTTGAACTTCTTCAAAACTTTGTCAAGGTATGTGCTTTGTGAAAGTCCAATTAAGCGTCTTGATCTATCTCTATAGATCTTAATGCCTAATATGTAAGCAGCTTCACCGAGGTCTTTCATTGAAAAACTCTTATTCAAGTATCCCTTTATGCTATCCAGAAATTCTATATCATTTCCAATTAGTAATATGTCATCCACATATAATATCAGAAATGCTACAAAGCTCCCACTCACTTTCTTGTAAATACAGGCTTCTCCAAAAGTCTGTATAAAACCAAATGCTTTGATCACACTATCAAAGCGTTTATTCCAACTCCGAGAGGCTTGCACCAGTCCATAAATGGATCGCTGGAGCTTGCACACTTTGTTAGCTCCCTTTGGATCGACAAAACCTTCTGGTTGCATCATATACAACTCTTCTTCCAGAAATCCATTCAGGAATGCAGTTTTGACATCCATCTGCCAAATTTCATAATCATAAAATGCGGCAATTGCTAACATGATTCGGACAGACTTAAGCATCGCTACGGGTGAGAAGGTCTCATCGTAGTCAATCCCTTGAACTTGCCGAAAACCTTTTGCGACAAGTCGAGCTTTGTAGACAGTAATATTACCGTCAGCGTCAGTCTTCTTCTTGAAGATCCATTTATTCTCAATTGCTTGCCGATCATTGGGCAAGTCAACCAAAGTCCATACTTTGTTCTCATACATGGATCCCATCTCAGATTTCATGGCTTCAAGCCATTTTGCGGAATCTGGGCTCACCATCGCTTCTTCATAGTTCGTAGGTTCATCATGATCTAGTAGCATGACTTCCAGAACAGGATTACCGTACCACTTCTGGCGCGGATCTCACTCTGGTTGATCTATGAGGTTCAGTAGTATCTTGTTCTGAAGTTTCATGATCATCATCATTAGCTTCCTCACTAACTGGTGTAGGTGTCACAGAAACAGGTTTCTGTGATGTACTACTTTCCAATAAGGGAGTAGGTACAGTTACCTCGTCAAGTTCTACTTTCCTCCCACTCACTTCTTTCGAGAGAAACTCCTTCTCTAGAAAGTTTCCAAATTTAGCAACAAAAGTCTTGCCTTCGGATCTGTGATAGAAGGTGTATCCAATAGTTTCCTTTGGATATCCTATGAAGACACATTTCTCCGATTTGGGTTCGAGCTTATCAGGTTGAAGCTTTTTCACATAAGCATCGCAGCCCCAAATTTTCAGAAACGACAACTTTGGTTTCTTGCTAAACCACAGTTCATAAGGCGTCGTCTCAACGGATTTTGATGGTGCCCTATTTAACGTGAATGCGGCCGTCTCTAGAGCGTATCCCCAAAACAATAGCGGTAAATCAGTAAGAGACATCATAGATCGCACCATATCTAGTAAAGTACGATTACGACGTTCGGACACACCATTACGCTGTGGTGTTCCGGGTGGCGTGAGTTGCGAAACTATTCCACAATTTTTCAAATGTACACCAAACTCGTAACTCAAATATTCTCCTCCACGATCAGATCGTAGGAATTTTATTTTCTTGTTACGATGATTTTCAACTTCACTCTAAAATTCTTTGAACTTTTCAAACGTTTCAGACTTATGTTTCATTAAGTAGATATACCCATATCTGCTTAAGTCATCTGTGAAGGTGAGAAAATAACGATATCCGCCACGAGCCTCAACATTCATCGGACCACATACATCTGTATGTATGATTTCCAATAAATCTGTTGCTCTCTCCATAGTACCGGAGAACGGTGTTTTGTCATCTTACCCATAAGGCACGGTTCGCAAGTACCAAGTGATTCATAATCAAGTGGTTCCAAAAGCCCATCAGTATGGAGTTTCTTCATGCGCTTTATACTGATATGACCTAAACGGCAGTGCCACAAATAAGTTGCACTATCATTATCAACTCTGCATCTTTTGGCTTCAACACTATGAATATGTGTGTCACTACTATCGAGATTTAATAAGAATAGACCATTATTTAAGGGTGCATGACCATAAAAGATATTACTCATGTAAATAGAACAACCATTATTCTCTGATTTAAATGAATAACCGTCTCGCATCAAACAAGATCCAGATATAATGTTCATGCTTAACGCTGGCACCAAATAACAATTATTTAGGTCTAATATTGATCCCGAAGGTAGATGTAGAGGTAGCGTGCCGACTGTGATCACATCGACTTTGGAACCATTTCCCACGGGCATCGTCACCTCGTCCTTAGCCAATCTTCTCTTAATCCATAGTCCCTGTTTCGAGTTGCAAATATTAGCAACAGAACCAGTATCAAATACCCAGGTGCTACTGCGACCATTAGTAAGGTACACATCAATAACATGTATATCACATATACCTTTGTTCACCTTGCCATCCTTCTTATCCGCCAAATACTTGGGGCAGTTCCGCTTCCAGTGACCAGTCTGCTTGCAGTAGAAGCACTCAGTTTCAGGCTTAGGTCCAGGTTTGGGTTTCTTCTCTTGAGTAGCAACTTACTTGCTGTTCTTTTGAAGTTCCCCTTCTTCTTCCTTTGCCCTTTTTCTTGAAACTAGTGGTCTTGTTGACCATCAACACTTGATGCTCCTTCTTGATTTCTACCTCCGCAGCTTTCAGCATTGCGAAGAGCTCGGGAATAGTCTTATTCATCCCTTGCATATTATAGTTCATCACGAAGCTCTTGTAGCTTGGTGGCAGTGATTGGAGAATTCTGTCAATGACGCAATCATCTGGAAGATTAACTCCCAATTGAATCAAGTGATTATTATACCCAGACATTTTGAGTATATGCTCACTGACAGAACTGTTCTCCTCCATCTTGCAGCTATAGAACTTATTGGAGACTTCATATCTCTCAATCCGGGCATTTGCTTGAAATATTAACTTCAACTCCTGGAACATCTCATATGCTCCATGACGTTCAAAACGTTGTTGAAGTCCCGATTCTAAGCCGTAAAGCATGGCACACTGAACTATCGAGTAGTCATCAGCTTTGCTCTGCCAGACGTTCATAACATCTGGTGTTGCTCTAGCAGCAGGCTTGGCACCCAGCGGTGCTTCCAGGACGTAATTCTTCTGTGCAGCAATGAGGATAATCCTCAAGTTATGGACCCAGTCCGTGTAATTGCTACCATCATCTTTCAACTTTGCTTTCTCAAGGAACGCATTAAAATTCAACGGAACAACAGCACGGGCCATCTATCTACAATCAAGCATAAACAAGCAAGATACTATCAGGTACTAAGTTTCATGATAAATTTAAGTTCAATTAATTTACTCAAAGAACTCCCACTTAGATAGACATCCCTCTAATCCTCTAAGTGATTACGTGATCCAAATCAACTAAACCATGTCCGATCATCACGTGAGATGGAGTAGTTTCATTGGTGAACATCACTATGTTGATCATATCTATTATATGATTCACGCTCGACCTTTCGGTCTCCGTGTTCCGAGGCCATATCTGTATATGCTTGGCTCGTCAAATATAACCTGAGTATTCCGCGTGTGCAACTGTTTTGCACCCGTTGTATTTGAACGTAGAGCCTATCACACCCGATCATCACGTGGTGTCTCAGCACGAAGAACTTTGGCAACGGTGCATACTCAGGGATAACACTTCTTGATAATTAGTGAGAGATCATCTTATAATGCTACCGTCAATCAAAGCAAGATAAGATGCATAAAAGATAAACATCACATGCAATCAATATAAGTGATATGATATGGCCATCATCATCTTGTGCTTGTGATCTCCATCTTTGAAGCACCATCGTGATCACCATCGTCACCGGCGTGACACCTTGATCTCCATCGTAGCATCATTGTCGTCTCGCCAATCTTATGCTTCCACGACTATCGCTACCGCTTAGTGATAAAGTAAAGCATCACAGCGCGATTGCATTGCATACAATAAAGCGACAACCATATGGCTCCTGCCAGTTGCCGATAACTCGGTTACAAAACATGATCATCTCATACAATAAAATTTAGCATCATGTCTTGACCATATCACATCACAACATGCCCTGCAAAAACAAGTTAGACGTCCTCTACTTTGTTGTTGCAAGTTTTACGTGGCTGCTACGGGCTTAAGCAAGAACCAATCTTACCTACGCATCAAAACCACAACGATAATTTGTCAAGTTGGTGTTGTTTTAACCTTCGCAAGGACCGGGCGTAGCCACACTCGGTTCAACTAAAGTTGGAGAAATTGTCACCCGCAAGCCACCTCTGTGCAAAGCACGTCGGGAGAACCGGTCTCGCGTAAGCATACGCGTAATGTCGGTCCGGGCCGCTTCGTCCAACAATACCGCCGAACCAAAGTATGACATGCTGGTAAGCAGTATGACTTATATCGCCCACAACTCACTTGTGTTCTACTCGTGCATATAACATCAACATATAAAACCTAGGCTCGGATGCCACTGTTGGGGAACGTAGTAATTTCAAAAAAATTCCTACGCACACGCAAGATCATGGTGATGCATAGCAACGAGAGGGGAGAGTGTGATCTACGTACCCTTTTAGACCGACAGCGCAAGCGTTAGCACAACGCGGTTGATGTAGTCATACGTCTTCACGGCCTGACCGATCAAGCACCGAAACTACGGCACCTCCGAGTTTTAGCACATGTTCAGATCGATGACGATCCCCGGACTCCGATCCAGCAAAGTGTCGGTGAAGAGTTCCGTCAGCATGACGGCGTGGTGACGATCTTGATGTTCTGCCGTCGCAGGGCTTCGCCTAAGCACCGCTACAATATTATCGAGGATTATGGTGGAAGGGGGCACCGCACACGGCTAAGAATAAGATCACGTGGATCAACTTGTGTCTATGGGGTGCCCCCCTGCCCCCGTATATAAAGGATCAAGGGGAGGAGGCCGGCCGGCCCCTATGGCGCGCCAAGGAGGAGTCCTCCTCCTAGTAGGAGTAGGACTCCTACTAGGAGGGGGAAAGAAGTGGGGAGGGAGAAGGAAAGGGGGGCGCCGCCCCCCCTCTCCTAGTCCAATTCAGACCAGGGGGGAGGAGGCGCGCGGCCCACCCTGGCTGCCCCTCTCTCTCTCTCTCCACTAAGGCCCATATGGCCCATTACTTCTCCCGGGGGGGTTCCGATAACCCTCCGGCTCTCCGGTTTTCTCTGAAATCACCCGGAACACTTCCGGTGTCCGAATATAGCCGTCCAATATATTAATCTTTATGTCTCGACCATTTCAAGACTCCTCGTCATGTCCGTGATCACATTCGGAACTCCGAACTAACTTTGGTACATCAAAACTCATAAACTCATAATATAACTGTCATCGAAACCTTAAGCGTGCGGACCCTACGGGTTCGAGAACAATGTAGACATGACCGAGACACGTCTCTGGTCAATAACCAATAGAGGAACCTGGATGCTCATATTGGCTCCCACATATTCTACGAAGATCTTTATCGGTCAGACCGCATAACAACATACGTTGTTCCCTTTGTCATCGGTATGTTACTTGCCCGAGATTCGATCGTCGGTATCTCAATACCTAGTTCAATCTCGTTACCGGCAAGTCTCTTTACTCGTTTCGTAATACATCATCTTGCAACTAACTCATTAGTTGTAATGCTTGCAAGGCTTATGTGATGTGCATTACCGAGAGGGCCCAGAGATACCTCTCCGACATTCGGAGTGACAAATCCTAATCTCGAAATAGGCCAACCCAACATGTACCTTTGGAGACACCTGTAGAGCACCTTTATAATCACCCATTTACGGTGTGACGTTTGGTAGCACACAAAGTGTTCCTCCGGCAAACAGGAGTTGCATAATCTCATAGTCATAGGAACATGTATAAGTCATGAAGAAAGCAATAGCAACATACTAAACGATCGGGTGCTAAGCTAATGGAATGGGTCATGTCAATCAGATCATTCACCTAATGATGTGATCCTGTTAATCAAATAACAACTCTTTGTCCATGGTTAGGAAACATAACCATCTTTGATTAACGAGCTAGTCAAGTAGAGGCATACTAGTGACACTCTGTTTGTCTATGTATTCACACATGTATTATGTTTCCAGTTAATACAATTCTAGCATGAATAATAAACATTTATCATGATATAAGGAAATAAATAATAACTTTATTATTGCCTCTAGGGCATATTTCCTTCAGATGGCTCTAGAGAATCAAACTGAAAAGACTCTTGAATTGCTCCAGAAGGGTGAAAAGAATTCTCACAATCGAAAAAAATTATGAGAGGATGGCAACAAGGTTGAACTTCGCATCTTTGGAAGAACGGGCAAGATTTGGAGGAGAAACTCTTCTTCGGTCTTCACAATTCGAGAATGATGACGAGAAACACCACCCTGAATTGTTGAGGCACTCCGGAATGAAAATTATAAAGGTTGAACCAACGATGAAAATACTTTGACAGATCTTGAAGAATTTGAGAGATAGCACCGGGAAAAGAAAAGAAGAGTTAGATAAGATCATGGGAGAAGACCTGTGGGTTAGGGCCCACTCAAAAGAAACACCGTTGAACAATTTAAAAGAGAGGTTGCACCGGTTGAATTAAATGGCTTGAATGAGATAACAACCTCGGAATAGGTTGAACGGATCTTGAATGAAAAGACGAGTCTTCTGAAATATCTTCAGCACTCCAGATAACATGAATAGCGAGAAGTGAATGATTACGAAGTGCACCGGTATGGGAAAAACATTTGAAACAAGGAAAAGATATGATCGGCAAGGCTTGAATTGAATCCACCGGAGAAGAAAGAGAACGAAGAATGATGAACTTGAAGCTTCGTTAGTATCTTCATGAGAATCACCAGATAAGAACATTGAAAGAAAAGAATGGAGAGACATCCCATCAATAAAATGATACTTGATTAAAAATCTGATTCCTTGAAGGAAAAGGGTGGGTGGGCGGGAAAACAAAGGCAACTTGGGGACATATGAAATGAACAACATTGGGAAAAAAACCGAGAGGTGATCTTGCGAATGTTGAAATGATCGGATCCACTTGAAGGGAAACACGCCGGTTGAAAAGGATTGACATGACAATCTCGATTATCATGAAGGATTAGTATCCACATAGAAATATGAGAACACCGCTTAGGAAAGGTATGGAATCAACACTTGACTTCGAAGCAACTCGAATACCATAAACCAAAACAAAACAAAGGATTGGCTTGCAGCATAAGCCGGAAACAAACATATGATAGAGATTTTGTCCGAAGTTTTCGTGGTGGGGCCCACACGGGCTCGATCGTACAGCACCATCATGTACAAGGCAGTGCACATGACATACAAAGCGTCCCCGAGTCAGCATAGCCAAGGACTCTTTAAGACACAACGAGACCACTGTAAAACCAACCGTGGATAGGCGGACCACTAGACGTCGAACCCCAATCTCATATCATGCATTTGTCGGAAAGATATCCTAAGAGCTACTTGAATTCCCACTTATAAACTCCCAAAACTTTCTGGTTATGCAATCAAGTGTTGGGGATACAGGGGAAGCATAATATCTCACCCAAACTAACAATCCCTACATCCAGTTGTATCCATCCTTCAACACATAACCGAGAGACTTTCGGAAATCGTTTACCACAACCTTTGAAAAGCATCTGTTATACAAGTTATGGCAATACTCCCAAACTCCCGCCCTAGTACTGGGTGGCGTCGAGTTTATCTCACCAACAACTGCATAAAAGAGATTTTCAATGTCGGCGAACTCAGGTATTCCAGAACTGCAACGATAAAATTGTGACGACAACACCTCGGAGCTCAACTCCCCGGGACACTGCCACAACCCCTAAATGTCAGGAGGCACCAAGAACAATGTTCTCGTCACAAAACCATCGGAACAATTCCAAGATACCCGCGTGATCCTAAAAAAATCATGAAATTTGAGGAGAGAAGAGTCAAAACTCTACGTCAGGAGGCCTCACCAGAGTGACGAAGGGACTGAGGAGTAAAAAGAATCCTACTCTCCGATATATATAATCCTATAAGACTAAAAACAATTTTCTAGACTCAACAACATCAGCGATTCGATCAAGCAGGGGGCTCCTAAGTCGGGGAAGGCTCTGATTACCAACTTGTAACACCCACGATGCAGCTATATCTCCCACGTGTCGGAGCACGACTTAGAGGCATAACCGCATAGTAGGCATGTCGTAAGAGGGGTAATCTTTACACATCCCATGTACTGAATAAGAAAGGGATAAAGAGTTGGCTTACAATCGCCACTTCACACAAATACAAGTTAAACATACATCATCCAGAATACAATCAAGGTCCGACTACGGAACCAAAATAAAAGAAGACAACCCCAAATGCTAGATCCCCGATCGCCCCAACTGGGCTCCACTACTTATCAACTGGAAACGAAACAACACAACGAACACGATCTTCATCGAGCTCCCACTTGAGCTGGGTTGTGTCACCTGCACTGGTATCATCGGCACCTGCAACTGTTTGAAAGTATCTGTGAGCCACGAGGACTCAGCAATCTCACACCCGCGAGATCAAGACTATTTAAGCTTATGGTTAGGGAAGGGTAGTGAGGTGGAGCTACAGCAAGCACTAAGCATATATGGTGGCTAACATAGGCAAATAAGAGCGACAAGAGAAGCAAAGCAACGGTCGTGAACTAGAAGTGATCAAGAAGTGATCCTGAAACTACTTATGTTCAACCATAACACAAGAACCGTGTTCACATCCCGGATTCCGCTGAAAAGAGACCATCACGGCTCCACACGCTGTTGATTCATTTTAATTAAGTTAAGTGTCAGGTTTTCTACAACCGAATATAAACAAATTCCCATCTGCCCATAACCGCGGGCACGGCTTTTGAAAGTTCAAAACCCTGCAGGGGTGTCCCAACTTAGCCCATCACAAGCTCTCACAGTCAACGAAGGATATTCCTTCTCGCAGGACAACCCGATCAGACTTGGAATCCCGGTTACAAGACATTTCGACAATGGTAAAACATGACCAGCAAGCCGCCCGATGTGCCGACAAATCCCGATAGGAGCTACACATATCTCGTTCTCAGGGCACACCGGATGAACACTACGTACAACTAAAACCAACCCTCAAGTTTCCCCGAGGTGGCGCTGCAAGTGGCTCTGTTTTGGACCAACACTCAGAGGAGCACTGGCCGGGGGTTTAAAATAAAGATGACCCTTGAGTCCGCGGAACCCAAGGGAAAAAGGCTTAGGTGACAAATGGTAAAACCAAGGTTGGGCCTTGCTGGAGGAGTTTTATTCAAGGCGAACTGTCGAGGGGTTCCCATTATAACCCAACCGCGTAAGGAACGCAAAATCAAGGAACATAACACCGGTATGGCGGAAACTAGGGCGACAAGAGTGGAACAAATCACCAGGCATAAGGCCGAGCCTTCCACCCTTTACCAAGTATATAGATGCATTAATTAAAATAAGAGATATTGTGATATCCCCACATATCCATGTTCCAACATGGAACAAACTTCATCTTCACCTGCAACTAGCAACGCTATAAGAGGGGCTGAGCAAAGCGGTAACATAGCCAAACAACGGTTTGCTAGGAAGGTGGGTTAGAGGCTTGACATGGCAATATGGGAGGCATGATATAGCAAGTGGTAGGTATCGCGGCATAGCAATGGAGCGAGCAACTAGCAAGCAAAGATAGAAGTGATTTTGAGGGTATGGTCATCTTGCCTGAGATCCCGCAAGGAAGAAGAACGAGTCCATGAAGAAGACAAATGGACGTAGTTGAACGAATCCTCACAAACACAACGTTATCGGAACTAACCTGAAGAAGCAACACCGGAAAGAAGCAAACAACATAGTAAACAACCACCACATAAACATGGCATGATGCACAACCAAGTATGATGCATGTCCGGTTTTAAAAGGCATGTGATAACCCACAAGTATAGGGGATCGCAACGGTTTTCGAGGGTAGAGTATTCAACCCAAATTTATTGATTCGACACAAGGGGAGCCAAAGAATATTCTCAAGTATTAGCAGCTGAGTTGTCAATTCAACCACACCTAGAAACTTAATATCTGCAGCAAAGTGTTTAGTAGAAAAATAATGTGATAGTAGTGGCAATGGTAACAAAAGGTAACAGTAGTAAAAGTAATGTTTTGATATTTTGTAGTGATGATAGCAATAGCAACGGGAAAGTAAATAAGCGAAGAACAATATATGGAATGCTCGTAGGCAATGGTCGGTGATGGAGAATTATGCCGGATGTGGTTCATCATGTAACAGTCATAACCTAGGGTGACACAGAACTAGCTCCAGTCCATTGATATAATGTAGGCATGTATTCCGAACATAGTCATACGTGCTTATGGAAAAGAACTTGCATGACATCTTTTGTCCTACCCTCCCGTGGCAGCGGGGTCCTTACGGAAACTAAGGGATATTAAGGCCTCCTTTTAATAGAGTACCGAAACAAAGTATTAGCACATAGTGAATACATGAACTCCTCAAACTACGGTCATCACCGGTAAGTATCCCGATTATTGTCACTTTGGGGTTAACGGATCATAACACATAATAGGTGACTATAGACTTGCAAGATAGGATCAAGAACACTCATATATTGATGAAAACATAATAGGTTCAGATCTGAAATCATGGCACTCGGGCCCTAGTGACAAGCATTAAGCATAGCAAAGTCATAGCAACATCAATCTTAGAACATAGTGGATACTAGGGATCAAACCCTAACAAAATTAACTCGATTACATGATAGATCCCATCCAACCCATCACCGTCCAGCAAGCCTACGATGGAATTACTCATGCACGGCGGTGAGCATCATGAAATTGGTGATGGAGGATGGTTGATGATAACGATGGCGACGGCGACGGATTCCCCTCTCCGGAGCCCCGAACGGACTCCAGATCTACCCTCTCGAGAGGTTTTAGGGCTTGGCGGCGGCTCTGTATCGTAAAATGTGATGAATTCTTCTCTCTGATTTTTTTCTCCCCGAAACACAATATATAGAGTTGGAGTTGGAGTCGGAGGAGCTCCAGGGGGCCCATGAGGTAGGGGGTGCGCCCTAGGGGGGCAGGCACGCCCCCACCCTCATGGACAGGTGGTGGGCCCTTGGCCTTCATCTTTTGCAGGTATTTTTTATATTTTCCAAAAAGTTGCTCCGTGAAGTTTCAGGTCATTCCGAGAACTTTTGTTTCTGCACATAAATAACACCATGGTAATTCTGCTGAAAACAGCGTCAGTCCGGGTTAGTTCCATTCAAATCATGCAAGTTAGAGTCCAAAACAAGGGCAAAAGTGTTTGGAAAAGTAGATACGACAGAGACGTATCAACTCCCCCAAGCTTAAACATTTGCTTGTCCTCAAGCAATTCAGTTGACAAACTGAAAGTGATAAAGAAAAGCTTTTACAAACTCTGTTTGCTCTTGTTGTTGTAAATATGTAAAGCCAGCATTCAAGTTTTCAGCAAAGATTATAACTTACCACATTCACAATAACGCTTAGGTCTCAAGTTTACTCATATCAATGGCATAATCAACTAGTGAGCAATAATAATAAATCTCGGATGACAACACTTTCTCAAAACAATCATAATATGATATAACAAGATGGTATCTCGCTAGCCCTTTCTGAGACCGCAAAACATAAATGCAGAGCACCTTTAAAGACCAAGGACCAACTAGACATTGTAATTCATGGTAAAAGAGATCTGGTCAAGTCATACTCAATGTAAACTAACAGTAATGGATGCAAATGACAGTGGTGCTCTCCAACTGGTGCTTTTTAATAAGAGGATGATGACTCAACATGAAACTAAATAGATAGGCCCTTCGCAGAGGGAAGCAGATATTTGTAGAGGTGCCAGAGCTCGGTTTTGAAATAGAGATGAATAATATTTTGAGCGGTATACTTTCATTATCAACATAACAACCAAGAGATGGCGATATCTTCCATGCTACACACATTATAGGCGGTTCCCAAACAGAATGGTAAAGTTTATACTCCCCCTTCCACCAACAATCATCAATCCATGGCTTACTCGAAACAACGAGTGCCTCCAACTAACAAGAGTCCCAGGGGGTGTTTTGTTTGCAATTATTTTGATTTAGTTTGCATAAAGCATGGGACTGGGCATCCCAGTGACCAGCCATTTATCTCATGAGTGAGGAGCGGAGTCCACTCCTCTTGAGAATAACCCGCCTAACATGGAAGATACGGACAGCCCTAATTGATACATGAGCTATTCGAGCATACAAAACAGGATATTTATTTGAAGGTTTAGAGTTTGGCACATACAAATTTACTTGGAACGACAGGTAGATACCGTATATAGGTAGGTATAGTGGACTCATATGGAATAACTTTGGGGTTTAAGGGATTGGATGCACAAGCAGTATTCCCGCTTAGTACAGGTGAAGGCTAGCAAAAGACTGGGAAGCGACCAGCTAGAGAGCGACAACAGTCATGAACATGCATTAAAATTAATCAACACCGAATGCAAGCATGAGTAGGATATAATCCACCATGAACATAAATATCGTGAAGGCTATGTTGATTTTGTTTCAACTACATGCGTGAACATGCGCCAAGTCAAGTCACTTAAATCATTCAGAGGAGGATACCACCCTATCATACCACATCATAACCATCTCAATAGCATGTTGGCACGCAAGGTAAACCATTATGACTCATAGCTAATCAAGCATGGCACAAGGAACTATGGTCTCTAGTTGTCATTGCAAACATGTTTACTCATAATAGGCTGAATCAAGAACGATGAACTAATCATATTTACAAAAACAAAAGAGGTCGAGTTCATACCAGCTTTTCTCATCTCAGTCAGTCCATCATATATCGTCATAATTGCCTTTCACTTGCATGACCGAACGATGTGAATAATAATAATAGTGCACGTGCATTGGACTAAGCTGGAATCTGCAAGCATTCAATAAACATGAGAAGGCAAGGCAATATGGGCTCTTCTGTCAGATCAACAAGTATGCATACAAGAGCCACTTCAACAATTTAATTATGGTCTTCTCCTATCGACCCCCAAAGAAAAGAAATAAAACTATTTACATGGGAAAGCTCCCAACAAGCAAAAGAAGAACAGGAAATCTTTTGGGGTTTTCTTTTCAATTACTACTACAGGCATGGAAAGTAAACTAATTAAAAGCTACAACTATTTTTTTGTTTTTCTTAAGATTTATTAAACACACAAGAAGAAAGCATAAAAAGGAAAATAAACTAGTATGGATGATACAAGGAAAAGTATGAGCACCGACATCTAGCAATGAGTGTGTGAACATAAATGTAATGTCGGTGAGAAATACGTACTCCCCCAAGCTTAGGCTTTTAGCCTAAGTTGGTCTATGGCCATGGCTGGCCTGGTGGATATCCATAATAGTAGTTGGGGTTGTACTAAGATGCAGCGGCTATCGCCTCCTGAGCTGCAGCGTGGTGACGAGCGGCCTCCGCTCTCCTCTCGTACTCATCTGCCTCCTCTCTGGTAATAACATATCTTCCACTAGCCTGATAATCAAAGAAGGTAGGAGCAGGGAGAGTAATATGGACAGTACGACGTGTGTCAAAGATTAAGCGATACTGGAGAGGTGATTCATTCCTCTCGACAAACTGGTGGTGAACCATAGCATTAAAGTCTAGGTAAGCAGGTGGTAATTCAATATCATCTTCGCGTATGGCTACACCAAGAAAATTAGCTATGCGGGTTGCATAAATTCCTCCAAAGAAATCTCCATTAAATCTATTAAGATGCAACCTACGTGCAACAATGGCTCCCAAATTATAAGATTTATCTCCTAACACAGCACTCCTAAGAATATTGAGGTCAGGGACACACATATGACATGCCTCATCTTTACCATTAATGCATCTACCTATGAAGAGAGAGAAATAATGTATAGCAGGAAAGTGAATGCTCCCTATGGTAGCTTGTGTAATATCTCTAGATTCTCCCACAGTTATGCTAGCAAGAAAATCTCTAAATTCAGATTTGCGAGGATCCCTTATACTACCCCATTGTGGAAGTTTGCAAGCAGTGGTAAAATCCTCTAAGTCCATAGTGTAAGAATTTTCATAAAGATCAAACAGGACAGTTGGAGAATTACGTGAAGTTGAAAATTCAAACCTCCTCACAAAGGTACTGGTGAGGTTGTGATACTGGCTGCACTTCTCTTCCTCGAAGCTCACAAGATCAGCGTTACGCAAATATGCGTTAAATTCTTCTTTAATTACCGCTCGATCCATAAAATTTTCCGAAGGCCACTCACAAGGACGCACTGGAGCGTCTCTAGGTGGCTCATCATCAGCATCACGCATTGCAAGCCTGGGTCCTTGCTTCCTTGAAGAACCACCTTGGAACATTTTCCTAAGCATATTTCTTCCTCTGAAAAATTCTGAAATTTTTTAGTAACTTCAAAATAAAAGTGAACCAAACTCAATAATATTGATAGCAACTACTCCTACAAGTGCCTAGGGCCTATATCATGCATCAAAACTACTTTTGACCATATAAATTTGGCATGCAAGCTCAAGAATAGGGTCACCTAAGCAGCAAAATTTTGCAATGAATAAAGCACTAGAATAAAAACTAATTGGACCAATGGAGGAGTCACATACCAAGGAACAATCTCCCAAGCAGTTTTGTGAGAGGTGCTTTGAGCAAGGAGATCGAAAATGGCAGCAAAACGAGCTTGGATTCGGGTTTGAGCTGGTTATTCGTGTTTGGGGGAGGAAGAAGGAGTGTGTGGGTGAAATGATAAGTGGAGGAGGGCCATCATGGGCCCACAAGACAGGGGGGCACGCCCTCCACCCTCGTGGGCAGGTGGTTGACCCTCCTGTTGTGCTCTCAGTGCTAAATATTCTCAAATATTCTGGAAAAAATCATATTTAAATTTCAGGGCATTTGGAGAACTTTTATTTTCGGGGTATTTTTATATTGCACGGATAATCAGATAACAGACATAAAACTATTTGTTTTTATTTTATTTAATGTAAATATCAGAAAGTAAAAGGAGGGTATAGAAGGTTGTGCCTTCTAGTTTCATCCATCTCATGGTCATCAAAAGGAACCCACTAACAAGGTTGATCAAGTCTTATTAACGAACTCATTCCGAATAACATGGAACCGGAGAAATTTCGAATAACACTATGTTACCTCAACGGGGATATGCACATCCCCAATAATAAGAATATCATATTTCTTCTTCACAGTAGGAAGAGGAAATTCAAAACCTCCAAATATAATCGATGGAATTTTTCCAATAGAGTTGATACTATGAACTTGAGGTTGTTTCCTCGGAAAGTGTACCGTGTGCTCATTACCATTAACATGAAAAGTGACATTGTCTTTAGTGCAATCAATAACAGCCCTTGCAGTATTCAAAAAGGGTTTTCCAAGAATAATAGACATACTATCGTCCTCGGGAATATCAAGAATAACAAAGTCCGTTAAAATAGTAACGTTTGCAACTATAACAGGCACATCCTCACAAATACCGAAAGGTATAGCAGTTGATTTATCAGCCATTTGCAAAGATATTTCAGTAGGTGTCAACTTATTCAAATCAAGTCTATGATCTAAAGAGAGAGGCATAACACTAACACCGGCTCCAAGATCACATAAAGCAGTTTTAACATAGTTTCTTTTAATAGAACATGGTATAGTGGGTACTCCTGGATCTCCAAGTTTCTTTGGTATTCCACCCTTAAAAGTATAATTAGCAAGCATGGTGGAAATTTCAGCTTCCGGTATCTTTCTTTTATTTGTAATTATATCTTTCATGTACTTAGCATAAGGATTAGTTTTGAGCATATCAGTTAATCGCATATGCAAAAAGATAGGTCTAATCATTTCAGCAAAGCGCTCAAAATCTCATCATCCTTTTTCTTGGATGGTTTGGGAGGAAAAGGCATGGGTTTCTGAACCCATGGTTCTCTTTCTTTACCATGTTTCCTAGCAACAAAGTCTTTCTTATCATAACATTGATTCTTTGATTGTGGGTTATCAAGATCAACAGCAAGTTCAATTTCTATATCATTATCATTACTAATTTGAGCATCATCATGAACATTATCATTAGTTTCAGGTTCATTACCAGATTGTGTTTCAGCATCAAAAATAGAAATATCATTTGGATTCTCGGGTGGTTCAGTAACAGGTTCACTAGAAGCATGCAAAGTCCTATCATTTTTATTTTTCTTCCTTTTTTTGAGAATCTTGCTCAATTCTCTTAGGGTGGCCTTCAGGATACAAAGGTTCCTGAGTCATTTTACCACCTCTAGTCATAACTCTAACAATGTTATCATTATCTTTACTATTCAATTCATTGAGCAAATCATTTTGAGCTTTAAGTACTTGTTCTACTTGAGTGGTAACCATAGAAGCATATTTACTAATAAGTTTAAGTTCACATTTGATATTAGCCATATAATCACCCAAGTGTTCAAGCATATTTGAATTGTATTCCAATTGTCTACCAAAATAAGCATTAAAATCTTCTTGCTTAGCCATAAATTTATCGAACTCATATAAGCATGGGCTAGCAAACTTAGTAAATGGGATTACAGCTTTATCATATCTATAGAGAGATTTTACCTTTACTACCTGTGTCAGGTTATCAAGACCATGAGTTTCTTCAATAGGTAAAGGATTAAGATCATATGTTTCTTCAACAGACGGTAAATTAAGACCGTGTACTTCTTCAATAGGAGGTAAATTCTTAACATCTTCAGCTTTAATACCTTTTTCTTTCATGGATTTCTTTGCCTCTTGCATATCTTCAGGACTGAGAAATAGAATACCCCTCTTATTTAGAGTTGGTTTAGGAATAGGCTCAGGAATTGGCTCCGAAGGTGTCCAATTGTTTTCATTTGTCAACATATTATTCAATAGAATTTCAGCTTCATCCGGTGTTCTTTCCCTGAAAACAGAACTAGCACAACTATCCAGGTAATCTCTGGAGGCATCGGTTAGTCCATTATAAAAGATATCAAGTATTTCATTTTTCTTAAGAGGATGATCAGGCAAAGCATTAAGTAATTGGAGAAGCCTCCCCCAAGCTTGTGGGAGACTCTCTTCTTCAATTTGCACAAAATTATATATATATATATCCCTTAAAGCAGCTTGTTTCTTATGAGTAGGGAAATATTTAGCAGAGAAGTAATAAATCATATCCTGGGGACTACGCACACAACCAGGATCAAGAGAATTAAACTATGTCTTAGCATCACCCTTTAATGAGAATGGAAATATTTTAAGGATATAAAAGTAGCGAGTTCTCTCATCTTTAGTGAACAGGGTGGCTATATCATTAAGTTTAGTAAGATGTGCTACAACAGTTTCAGATTCATAACCATGAAAAGGATCAGATTCAACCAAAGTAATTATCTCAGGATCAACAAGGAATTCATAATCCTTATCAGTAACACAGATAGGTGAAGTAGCAAAAGCAGGGTCAGGTTTCATTCTAGCATTTAGAGATTGCTTATTCCATTTAGCTAATAACCTCTTTAGTTCGTTTCTATCTTTGCAAGCTAAAATATCTAAAGAAGCTTCTTGATCAAAAACATAACCCTCGGGAATAACAAGTGAGTTCTTCATCATCACTTTCATCAGTATTATCAGATTCAATATTTTCAATTTCTCTAGCCCTAACAAGTTGTTCATCAAGAAATTTACCAAGTGGCACAGTAGTATCAAGCATAGAAGTAGTTTCATCACAAGTATCATGCATAGCAGAAGTGGTATCATCAATAACATGTGACATATCAGAACGAATAGCAGAAGCAGGTATAGGTGTCGCAAGCTTACTCAAAACAGAAGGTGAATCAAGTGCAGAGCTAGATGGCAGTTCCTTACCTCCCCTCGTAGTTGAGGGATAAATCTTGGTTCATGGATATTTCAAGTTCTTCATAATGATAAGCAGATATAAATCCCAAGTGACTCAAAGAATAGATCTATGCTCCCTGGCAACGACGCCAGAAAATGGTCTTGATAACCCACAATTATAGGGGATCGCAACAGTTTTCGAGGGTAGAGTATTCAACCCAAATTTATAGATTCAACACAAGGGGAGCCAAAGAATATTTGAAGGTATTAGCAGCTGAGTTGTCAATTCAACCACACCTGGAGATTAATTATCTACAGCAACGTGATCAGTAGCAAAGTAATATGATAGTTTTGATAATGCAAAGTAATATTGTTGGGCACAACCAGGTATGATGCATGTCCGGTTTTAAAAGGCTTGGCATGGAAAAGTGCACAAGCAATCCTACAAATTAAGTGGAGCTCAATATGCAACGAGTTGCATATTGACGAAACACCACAACAAGTTATTTAGTTCGATCTCGTTTATGTACCCAACAATATTAAATGTTGATTAACATGGCAGGAGGTGAAGCATATGAAAACTACCTATCTAGGCAAGTTTAAATGAGGCCAAAAATAACAAACAACAAGTCCGAAAAAATCCTCATGTGCATATATTAGATTTGGTATTGTTCTGCCCTAAACCATATTTCAGAGTTAGTAAACATGCAAAGTGATGCCACCATGTTAAACTAGGCATTTTTCTACCCCATTTAAATATAAAGATTATTTAAAACCGAGCTATGGTTATTTAGTTATGAATTAAATCATTTTAACATGGCATTTGAACGAATTAATGCAAACAACAGTTTAAACATTTTAAACATAGATGAAAGTTGGATATTAATAAACTAGACAAAATTCTAGACATTTTACATATAAAGTTTGTTTTAATCCGATGCACGGTTAATTAGTTAGGATATGCATGAAGTGCAAGGGTGTTTCTGTAAAATGGGCGGTCTCTGGATAAAGCAAAAAAATGCAACGGGAAAAAAAACACGCATGGGCCGAATCTGGAGGACCTGGGGAAGGTCACCCATGGGCTCGGCCCAGTAGATTTAGCGGCTGGATGGGCTGGCTGCGGCTTGGTGCCCTGGGCCGCAGCGTTCACGTGCTGGCTCGGATCGGGGTCAACGCGACCGATGCAGGGGAAGCAGGGCGTGCGGCTTGGGTCGCTCTCCTTGCGGAGCAGAAGCAAGGGATGTGGGGGAACGGGAGGATCCAGGATATGTGTGGAAGGCCGGATCCAGCGGCGAGGACTGCGACGGCGTCAAGACGTCCGGCGGCGGCGGTCGCAGCTCCATGGGGATGGCGCCATGGGTTCTTGCAGGGGGAAGAGATGGGGAGGTGAGGGGCATCCACAGGAAGCAAAGAAAAGAGAAAGGATGGGCATGGCAGGGAGCGGGACGACCTGACAGGAGGCTATTCTGGCGAGCTCCAGCGGCAGCGCGGTCGACAGCCGGAGGGAGGCGGGGACGCGGGGCTACGGTCAGGCGAAGCCCTCCCGCTCGAGGGCTACGGTGGCTGTTGTAGGTCGAGGAGGGCCAAGGGGAGCTCGTTGCTCAGGCATCGGGGGAGCACGGGGATGGAGGTGACCGTCTCCAACGTCGGCTATGACGAGGCGGTCGGGAACGTCGGGGTGAGGTGCGAGGCGGCGAGGAGGAGGCAGGGCCTCAGGTGCTCGCGGACGAGGGGCGTGTGGAGGTGGCTATGGAGCTCAGGGATCGAAGTAGAGGAAGTCGAAGGGATTTGGATCAGGGACGCATGCGCTGATTGCATGGGGATGGATCCCGAAGTGGGAGATGAGTGCGGCGGCGGCGGCGGGGACAAATGTCCTAGATTTTAGGGTTTGTCTAGAGATGGACAAAGGGGAACTATATATAGCAAATGGATTTTTGGGTTAGGGGCTAATCATACCCTCCGATTGCAATCGGACGATCGCGAAAAAAATATCTAGGGAGTCCAAATAAGAAAACGGTGATGTTTTGTAGATGTTTGGGGATGGTTCGGACACAACGGTGACGACTTCCTGGGTCGGGTCCGGGGAAGTTTCGGGCGTGCACGTGAGGGGTCGGTGCACTGTGCAAAGAGGGGTTTTCGGACCGTGCGATCGCATCGGACGGCTCCGGACGCGAAGAGGGGTAGGTGGATGGACTAGGTGGGCTATGGCGAGGCTGAGAGGAGAGAAGAGAGAGAGAGGGCCCGACAGCAGTTTTCGGAGACCGAAAACATCCGACGTTAGACCGGCAGCAGTGCCGCTATAGTTATACGTTGGGGCATCAAACGGACTCCGAACGCGATGAAATTTGACAGGCGGTCTACCTACACTAAAATAAGACCGCACGCCAACTTTCAACCCATTCCGAGAAAATTTTCTGGCCACTTATAAAATAACATTTCGGACATGCCGCGGGCGCGTGCGAGTGTGGTTGGGCTCAGAACGGACAACGGACGAAACTGGGGAACCCGGACGGATGCAAGTTTTGAAAACATGATGATGCAATGCGGATGATGACATGACAAGATGCAACACGCAAACGAAAGACAAGGAAACAACAGCGAATAGCCGAAAGACACCTGGCGCATCGGTCTCGGGGCATCACACTTGGCTCCAGGAATTCTCTTTATTTATATAAAAATTCCTTGCAAAGTTCCGTTCCATTCGGAGAACTTTTATTTCTGCACAAAAAACAACACCATGGTAGTTCTGCTAAAAACAATGTCAGTCCGGGGTTAGTTTTATTCAAATCATGCAAATTAGAGTCGAAACCAGGAGGAAAAGCGTTAGGAAAAGTAGATACGTTGGAGACGTATCAACTCCCCCAAGTTTAAACCTTTGCTTGTCCTCAAGCAATTCAGTTGATAAACTGAAAGTGAAAAAGAACAACTTTTACAAACTCTTTCGCTCTTGTTTGCATAAATAAGCTTAAACAGCACACAGGTTTTCAGCCAACATTATAACTAAACATGCCGACAATAACTCTTAAAAATTATATTAACTCATATCAATGACATAATCAGCTAGCGAGCAATAATAAGATATCTCAAATGGCAACACGTTGTCAAAACAACCATGATATAATATGACAACAGTCGTATCTCGCTAGCCCTTTCTGAGATCGCAAAATATAAATGCAGGGCACCTCCAAAGTTCAAGCAGCGACTAAACATTTTAATTCATGGTAGAAAAGATCAAGTCATGATGCACCCAACATTAGCTACACACAATGCATAAGCATGACAACGGTGCTCTCAGGTTCTGGCGCTTATTTTAGAAGGGGATGACACAACATAAAAGTAAACAGATAGTCCCATCGCAGAGGGAAGAAGTGATTCGCAGAGGTGCCAGAGCTCAAGTTTTAAAACAGAAGTAAATGATATTTTGAGACATGCACCCTTCTCATTTAATTCACGACCATCAGTTATCAATATCTTCCATGCTAAGCACGCTAGTGGCGGTTCCTAAGCGATAAAAGTAAATGTTTTGACTCCATTGGGAGTTTTTGTTTGATTATTTGTAAGTTTTTTCTATTTGTAGTTTGGGAATGGGCATCCCTATTACCGCCCTTTTCTCGTGCGATGGCGAATGAATAAACACTCGACCAGAGAATGACCCTCTTAGCATGGAAGATACCGACCACCTCCTGTCGTTTCATGAATGATCCAGACACACAAAAAGGATATTTATTAGAAGTTTTTAGAGGTGGCACATGCAAATTTACTTAGGACGGTAGGGTAATACCGCGTATAGGTAATGTAACACCCCAAGAATCATGCTACAATAATCTCATGCCTAATCATGCCAAGTCATCGCATTTTTTTTGTTAATCACTTTGTTTCAATCCGACCTCAAATTCAAATTTTTAAAAGACGAGTTAAATTATTATTCCTTCGAATAGTAAACAAAAATGTTTGATGAGTTGCAAAAATTCACTAAATAATTTTCATGAATAGACCAACATTATCTGAAGTAATTAAATGCCCTTAACCTAATTAAAACAGTGCTAAAATAACATTTAATAGTTTTCCAGTTATGAAAAATTCAACTAACCCCAAACTTTTGTGCAGCCCAGGAATAGTACCTAGTATTATTGGGCATAGCTTCATAATTAACAAAATTCATTTGATCACTAAACTATTTAGAAACAGTAGCTACTTATTATTTTAGCAATCGAATAGAAGAAAGACTCCTATGGCCTTTGGCCCATCTAACAACACTGCATAGAGGCCCAACCCACACCGGTTGCCTTCAACCTGTAGTAGGGAAGCATCGTGGAGCACATCCACGGACGCCATGGCGCCGTGGCACGCATCCATGCCCCCCTCATCCTACTTAGCATCGGCACCCCTCCCCTGCGAACCCTAGCACATTGGTTCCCCTCTCCCGTCTCACTTCCTCCCAATTTGCTCACACCCGAGATCGGTTGCCACCTCATTGCCGTCGTGTTCGCGTACTGGAGATCTCGCCGAGCTACACAAGCATGTTCGGGAGCACCGCAGCCTCGTACTCGTCACCTACACGCGGTGGATCGGAGCCATAGAGCTGCAACGCCGATGCCCGCTTCGATCTTCTCCAACGGTGTTCGCCACTGCCCGCCGTTGATCTGCATCACCACACCGCCCCCGGCCTCCTCGACCGTGCCCCCGAGCTCGCTGTGAGCTGCTCTCCCGGATCCCCTCTCTTCCTGCTTTGATTTGTCGCCGTTGAGGCCGTCCCCGCGCTGCGCCGCCATGGCCGAAGCTCGCTCCGCGCATGCTCGCCCGCGTCCCTGACCACGCCCGTTTCCATGCTCACCCCAGCGCACTCCCACTAGCTCCTGGGCGCCCCCGTGCGCACGACCCACGCCATCCTGCCGCGCTGTGCAACTGCCCAGATGCAGCCGCCGCGCGCCCGCCTCCCCTCCTGCTGCTCGTTGTTGTTGGCCGCCCCTGCCCGAGACCGTGCCGCCCTCCCCTCCTGATCACCGCTGGCCGCTTCACCGCGCCGGCGCTGCCCGCGCCAGCTTTCGTCGACGCAACACGCTGCCCACACCCCTCACCTCTGTCTCCCTCCCCCCACTGGCCTCCTGATGCTTCTGCTCCTCCTCCCGCCGCCGCACTCGCCTCCACCGGACCGCGCCGGCTCCGCCCGGCTGCGCCCGTGCTCCACCGGAGCGTGCTGGCACCCGCCCCTGCCAGCCACCCTGCGCGCGCTCGCTCCCCTCGCCCTGCCCCGCCGTCCCGCTGCGCACGTCACCGCCTGTGCGTGTGGCCGTGCGCCGTCGCCGCGCCCTTGCCCGCGTCCGCACCCGTGATGGCCGGCGCCCCTCGCGCGTCGCCCGGGCCGCGTCCGCCGCCGCTCGGACCCGCTTCCCCTAGCCCGACCTTGCCGGTGCCGGGCGCAGCTCCGGCCGGCCAGCGAGCCCCGCCGTGGCCACGGCCTTCCCCAGCCCCCGCACCCGGGCGGGTTTGGCCACACTGGGCGCCCACGCCACTGCCCGATAGCCCAGTGCTCACTGTGGCCTACGGGCCATTGACAGATGGGGCCCGCCCCCTTTAAAAATGTGTTTAAAAAAATATGTAAAAACAATAGTTATTCTAATTAATTAAGTAATTGATTGATTAACTTAATTAAAATTTGTTTTATTAACTTAAAGTAGTTAACCTTCTAATTAGCTACTTAATATGTAATTAGTTAAAACAGTCAATGACAGGGGGCCCACCCCTGTTGACCAGTCAAATGTTGACTGGTCAACTAGGACCCCCTGGCCCACTTGTCAGCCACTGGGTGCATTTTGTGTACCCTGTGCTGGGTGCGTCTAGCATTTAATCCTTATTTCCAAATTATAAATAAATCCAAAAATTGTACTAAAACTTTAGAAATCCGTAGAAATTAATTCGTAACTCGGATGAAAAAGTTTTCTACATGAAAGTTGCTCAGAACGACGAGACGAATCCGAATACGCAGCACGTTTGTCCACCACACATCCCTAGCATAATGAACACGTAACTTTTCCCCTCCGGTCTATCTGTCCGAAAACGTGAAACACTGGGAATACTTTCCCGGATGTTTCCCTCCTTCGCCGGTATCACCTAATACCGCGTTAGGGCATACCTGGCACCGGTATTGCCTTGTTATGCTTTGTGATACTTTGATTGCTCTATTATTTATTGTGTTCCCCCTCGGTTACTTCTTTCCGTTAGACCCCGAGATCACTGACGATACCCCTGTGATCGACTACATCGAGGATGACCCCTCCTTGCCAGAGCAACCAGGCAAGCCCCCGCCCCTTTGATCACCAGATATCGCCTACTCTCCTCTATATTGCTTGCATTAGAGTAGTGTAGCATGTTACTGCTTTCCGTTAATCCTATTCTGATGCATAGCCTATCATTGTTGCTACAACTGTTGATACCTTACCTGCAATCCTAAATGCTTAGTATAGGATGCTAGATTATCATCAGTGGCCCTACATTCTTGTCAGTCTGCCATGCTATACTATCGGGCCGTGATCACTCGGGTGTTGATCACGGGTTTATACTATATATACATACTATACATGTTGTGACTAAAGTCGGGTTGGCTCGTTGAGTACCCGCAAGTGATTCCGATGTTGGGGGTTGAAAGGGCAGGTGGTTCCACCCAGGTAGTGATGGGCCTAGGTTCCCGATGGCCCCTGACTGTTATTTTGTGGCGAAGCGACAGGGCAGGTTGAGACCACCCAGGAGAGAGGTGGGCCTGGCCCTGGTCGGCATTCGCTGTTACTTCAAAATAACACGCTTAACGAGATCTCGGTATTTGATCTGAGTCTGGCTATTGGCCTATATGCACTAACCAACCACGCAGGAACAGTTATGGGCACTCAATGTCGTGGTATCAGCGGAAGCCTTCGTGACGTCAGCGACTGAGCGGCGCGCGCCGGGTTGGACTAGAACGCCTGCTCTTGTATAAGGGAGGCTAGGTCTGCTCGCTGGCCGCGTTCGCAACATGCAGGTGTGCAATGGGCGATGGGCCCAGACCCCTGCGCCATAGGATTTAGACCGGCGTGTTGACCCCTCTGTTGTGTCTAGGTAGGGCTGCGACGTGTTGATCTTCCGAGGCCGGGCATGACCCAGGAAAGTCTGTCCGGACAAAGGGGATCGAGCGTGTTGGGAAATGTGGTGCACCCCTATATGGAAGTTAATCTATTCGAATAGTCGTGATCTTCGGTAACAGGACGACTTGGAGTTATACCTTGACCTTATGACAACTAGAACCGGATACTTAATAAAACACACTCTTCCAAGTGCTAGATACAACCGGTGATCGGTCTCTCACAGGGCGACGAGGGGAGGATCATCGGTTAGGATTATGCTATGCGATGTTACTTGGTGAACTTACCATCTACTCTCTTCTTCTGCTGCAAGATGGAGGTTACCAGAAGCGTAGTCTTCAAAAAAACTAGCTATCCCCCTCTTATTCCGGCATTCTGCAGTTCAGTCCACATATGATACCCCCTTTTTCCATTTGATACCAATGCATACATATGTAGTGTAGCTCCTTGCTTGCGAGTACTTTGGATGAGTACTCATGGTTGCCTTGCTCCCCCTTTTCCCCTTTTCTATACTCGATTGCTGCGACCAGATGATGGAGCCCAGGAGCCAGACGCCACTGTCGATGACGACTACTACTACTCAGGAGGTGCCTACTACTATGTGCAGCCCGCTAACGACGACCAGGAGTAGTTTAGGAGGATCTCGGGCAGGAGGCCTGCACCTCTTTCGATTTGTATCCCAGTTTATGCTAGCCTTCTTAAGGCAAACTTGTTTAACTTATGTCTGTACTCAGATATTGTTGCTTCCGCTGACTCGTCTATGATCGAGCTCTTGTATTCGAGCCCTCGAGGCCCCTGGCTTGTAATATGATGCTTGTATGACTTATTTTATTTGTAGAGTTGTGTTGTGATATCTTCCCGTGAGTCCCTGATCTTGCTCATACACGTTTGCGTGTATGATTAGTGTACGGTCAAATCGGGGGCGTCACAGGTAAGTATGGTGCACTCATCTGAAATAACTTTGGGTTCAAGGTTTTTGATGCACAAGCAGAATTCCCACTTAGTACAGGCAAAGGGTAGCAATTAGATTGAGAAGCGGCCAGCTAGAGAGCAACAACGGTCATGAACATGCATTATGCATAAGTAACATTGGACACTAGCATGAGTAGGATATGAACACCATGAACATAAATATCATAGATGCTATGTTGGTTTTGATTCAACTACATGCATGAACATGTGCCAAGTCAAGCCACTCGAACATTCAGAGGCGGATACCATACCATCATACTACATCACAATCATTTTAACACAATGTTGATATCCAAGATAAATCATTATCCACTCCGAGCTACTTATGCATAGCATGATAAACTATAATCTCTAATTGTCATTGCGAACATGTTTAATCATAATGGGCTGAATCATGGATACTAAGTTAAACATATTTACACAAACAGAACAAGTCGAGTTCATACCCGTTTCTCTCTGCCACAGCCAGTTCATCAAATATCGTCATTATTGCCATTCACTTGCAGGACCGAATGATGTGAACATAATAATAGTGCAAGAGTGGCATGGCCTAAGCTAGAATCTACAAACATTTTATTCAACAGGAGAAGACAAGGTAAAATGGGCTCTTTATTAGATTAACAATTATTCAAATGAGAGTCACTCCACATTTTCATCGTGGTCTTCTCCTTGGTAAGGTTTGAAATAAAATAAAAGAAATTCAGAGAAACACACTGAAATATTTTTGGAATTTTTGATTTTCTTTAACAAGAAAATAAAAGGGAAAGCGAAAACGAGAAAACTAGTTACACGGGAAATCTCCCAACAAGCAAAAGAAGAACAAGGAAATCTTTTGGGGTTTTCTTTTTAGTGCCACAGCTAAGCATGCATAGAAAGTAAATTAACTACAACTATATTTTTTGGTTTTTCTAAAAAGATTCAAACACACAAGAAGAAAGCAAGAAAATAAAATTAAGCATGAATAATACAATGAAAAAGTGTGAACACCGACAATTGGAATGAAATGTGTGAACATGAATGTAATGTTGGTGGAAAACACGTACTCCCCCAAGCTTAGGCTTTTGGCCTAACTTGGTAATCAATCAGTAGCCTGGATAATAGTTGGACTAGTAGCTCACGGAGGCTCTCGGTGCGGATGCCTCGGCCTGCCGTGCTGCCTCGACCGCAACGTTGTGGGCTTGGGCCTCGCTCTCAAGAACGAAATATCTTCCCTTGTTGTGATAATCAAAAAGAGCAGGCGCAGGCAAATATGTGTGCACAACAGACGCTTGGTTAAACAACAAGTTATAGGTGAAATTATGAATATTTCCTTTAAGGATCTTATGATTTTTCATAAAATCAATGTCCAAATACTGTGCGGGTAGGTAGGGTCAAAGGGCAAAGGTGAAACACCCAACCCTCATGCTAAAGGCGTGGCATAAATTCCACCATAGAAATAGCCACTATTAGCGTTATGCTGCAATCTGCGTGCAACAATCGCTGCAAGATTATAACTCCTATCACCAGTGAGAGCGATGCGTATGAGGCTTAAGTCTGGAGCACAAAGTGTAATACAATCTTGCTTTCCTACGATACATTTCCCGTTAAATAATGCAAAGTATTGAATTGCGGGAAAATGGATGCTCTTTATTCTACCTTGCGTCACTCCCCTCGTCTCAGCATAGCAAAGACTAGTCAAGAATGATTGGTCCTCAGCCCTTGGCGGTTCTTCAAGTGAACCCCATAATGGGAGTTTGCAGTGGTGAGCAAAACTCTCTAGTGATATGGTAAATGGATTTTCATAAAGCTTAAATGACACCCTAAACTCACGGGGATGGAATTTAAATTCTTTGACAAATGATTCAGTGATAGTGTGGTGTTGATCGCACTTATCTGAAATGTAGGGACCGAGACCGGCATTGTGAACATATTGCTCAAATTCCTCCTTAATGCCCACACACACCATATAATCAACGCATGGCCATAGGCATGTTTTGGTGGCGGCATCTCGAATGGAACTTTCACTTGGTTCAACATAAGACCGATGAGCGGAGCTGTCACTAGAAGATGCCCCCGAGGATCTCCTCCTCTAAGAACTCCCTCCAAATAGGTACATCATGATCGCGTACAATTTTCTGAAGAAAAAAATTAGGTGGCAAAAATTTATCAACAAAACTTTATAAAATTGATACCAACTACTCATAGGGATACATAGAGGCCATAGGAAGCATTCAAACTACTTAGAACTCTAAGAATTCAACATGCAAGCTCATCTACAGCAGCACCAAGAGTAGCTAATTATTCAAAATATAATAAACCAAAGCAAAAAACTAATTGGACAAACGGTGGAGTCACATATCAAGCAACAATCCCAAGAAACAGTTTCAAAAACAGAGCTTCCAGAAAAGAGATCGAAATCTGCGGGTTTGAGAGCAAGAACATGGGAGAGAGAGCAATGGAGAATTTTTTTTTGGAGGTTGGTGATGATGTGGTGTAAAGAGATAAGTGAGGGGGTCCATGTGGGGACCACAACCCACCAGGGCGCGCCTGGGGGTCTTGGCGCGCCCAGGTGGGTTGTGCCCACCTGGTGCACCTCCCTCTGATGTTATTTGCACCAGAAATTCTTAAATATTCAGAAAAAATCATATTAAATTTTCAGGGCATTCTGAGAACTTCTATTTTTTGGTCATTTTTTATTGCACGGAAAATTTAGAAAACAGAAAAAACATGACATTTTATTTTATCTAACTAATAAAAACATAGAAACAAAAAGGTAGGGACAGAAGGTAGTGCTTACTAAATTCATCAACTTCATACCTCTCAAAAATGATCCCTTAATAAGGTTGATCATGTCTTATTAATAACCACTTTCGATTAACATGAAACCGAAGAACTTTCGTAAATCACTAAGTTATCTCAACGGGGATATGAATGTCCCCAACAGTAAGCATTTCATATTTCTTTTTGGCAGTAGGTAGAGGTATTTTAAAACTTCCAATAGTGATTGTTAGAGATTTTTCAATAACATTAATACCATTCACTTGGAATTGTTTCTTCGGAAAGTGCACCGTATGCTCATTACCATTGATATGAAATGTGATCTTGCTTTTATTGCAATCAATAACAGCCCCTACAGTATTCAAGAAGGGTCTACCAAGGATAATCGGCATGTTGTCATCCTCGGGCATCTCAAGTATAACAAAGTCAGTCAAAATAATAACATTAGCAACAACAACGGGCACATCCTCACAGATAGCGATAGGTATGGCAGTAGATTTGTTAGCCATTTGCAAATATATTTCAGTAGGGGTGAGTTTATTTACTCTTTTATATAAAGAGAAAGGCATAACACTAACACCAGCTCCTAAATCACATAAAGCAATTTTCACATAATTCTTTTTGATAGAGCAAGGTATAGTTGGTATTTCCGGATCTCCAAGGTTTTTAGGTACTCCATCCTTAAAAGTATAATTAGCAAGCATGATGGAGATTTCAGCTTCCGGTATTTTTCTCTTATTAGTGATGATGTCTTTCATATACTTTGCATAAGGAGGCATTTTAAGGATATCATTCAAGCGAGTACGCAAAAAAACTGGCCTCGGCATTTCAGCAACGTGTTCAAATTCTTAATCATCTTTCTTTTTAGTTGACTTAGGTGGAAAGGACATAGGTTTTTGAACCCACGGTTCTCTTTCTTTACCATGTTTTCTAGCAATGAAGTCTCTTTTATCATATCTTGTATTCTTAGGTTGTGGGTTATCAAGATCAACTGGTGGTTCTATCTCAACATCATTATCTGGTTCATTACTGTTCATTTGAGTATTTGCATGAACATCATCATTATCTTTTTCATTATCAGAAGGTGAGTGTTCATTACCAGACTGAGTTTCAACATCAGAAATAGAAATTTCATTATCATTATCAGGAGGTTTTTCTACTTCAGGTTCACTAGAGGCATGCAAAGTCCTATCATTTTTCTTCTTCCTTTTCTTTTTAGAAGGACTACGTGTAGTGGTGTTGTTCCTTTGTGAATCATGTTCAATTCTTTTTGGATGTCCCTCAGGATAAAGTGGTTCCTGAGCCATTTTACCTCCTCTAGTTGCTACTCTAACAGCAAAGTCATGTATATTATTATTCATTTCATCTAGCAACTCTCTTTGAGATTTAGCAACATGTTCTAACTGGGTTTGTACCATAGAAGCATGCTTTCCAACACCTCTAACATCATTTGAGATTCTAAATAACAAGTCACTCAAGCGAGCAATCATATCGGAATTATATTTCAATTGTTTCATAACATTTGCATTGAAGTGATCTTGTTTTCTAATATAGTTTTCAAACTCATAAAGGCATTGGCTAGGGTGCATATTGTGAGGATTGTCATTATCACTGAACTTCATTAGAGAATTTACCTCTACCACCTTGGGTGGTGGTGGTGTATTAAGCCCATGTATTTCTTCGATAGGAGGTAAATTTTTAACATCCTCGGCTTTAATACCTTTTTCCTTCATGGATTTCTTTGCCTCTTGCATATCTTCAGGACTGAGATATAATATACCCCTCTTCTTCGGAGTGGGTTTAAGCGGTGGTTCAGGAAGAGTCCAATCATCATAATTTTTCAATATGTTATTCAATAATTCTTCAGCTTTCCCAATAGTTCGTTCCCTGAAAACACAACCAGCACAATTATCCAGGAAATCCCTAGAAGCATCGGTTAGTCCATTATAGAAGATATCAAGTATTTCATTTTTCTTAAGAGGGTGACCAAGCAAAGCATTAAGTAACTGGAAAAGCCTCCCCCAAGCTTGTGGAAGACTCTCTTCTTTAATTTGCACGAAGTTAAATATTTCCTGTAAAGCAGCTTGTTTCTTATGAGCAGGGGAATATTTTTCAGAGAAGTAATAAATCGTATCATGGGGACTACGCACACAACCAAGAGCAAGAGTATTGTACCAAGTTTTAACATCACCCTTTAATGAGAACGGAAACAATTTAAGAATCAAGTAATAATGAGTCTTCTCATCATGAGTAAAAAGGGTGGCTATGTCATTCATAGTAAGATGTGCCACAACAGTTTCAGTTTCATAACCATGGAAAGGATCAGATTCAACCAAAGTAATTAACTCTGGGTCGACAGAGAATTCATAATCCTTATCATCAATAAATATTGGTGAAGTAGCAAACTTAGGATCATATTGAAGGAAATATGCCCTAGAGGCAATAATAAAGTTATTATTTATTTCCTCATATCATGATAAATGTTTATTATTCATGCTAGAATTGTATCAACCGGAAACATGATACATGTGTGAATACATAGACAAACAGATTGTCACTAGTATGCCTCTACTTGACTAGCTCGTTGATCAAAGATGGTTATGTTTCCTAACCATAGACATGAGTTGTCATTTGATAAACGTGATCACATCATTAGGAGAATGATGTGATTGACTTGACCCATTCCGTTAGCTTAGCACCTGATCGTTTTAGTTTACTGCTATTGCTTTCTTCATAACCTATACATGTTCCTATGACTATGAGATTATGTAACTCCCGATTACCGGAGGAACACTTTGTGTGCTACCAAACATCACAACATAATTGGGTGATTATAAAGGTGCTCTACAGGTGTCTCCGATGGTACTTGTTGAGTTGACATAGATCAAGATTAGGATTTGTCACTCTGATTGTCAGAGGGGTATCTCTGGGCCCACTCGATAATGCACATCACTATAAGCCTCGCAAGCATTGTAACTAATGAGTTAGTTGCGGTATGATGCATTACAGAACAAGTACAGAGACTTGTCGGTAACGAGATTGAATTAGGTATTGAGATACCGACGATCGAATCTCGGGCAAGTAACATACCGATGACAAAGGGAACAACGTATGTTGTTATGCGGTTTGACCGATAAAGATCTTCGTAGAATATGTGGGAGCCAATATGAACATCCAGGTTCTGCTATTGGTTATTGACCGGAGACGTGTCTCGGTCATGTCTACATAGTTCTCGAACCCGTAGGGTCCGCACGCTTAAAGTTCGGTGACGATCGGTATTATGAGTTTTTGTGGTTTGATGTACCGAAGGTAGTTCGGAGTCCCGGATATGATCACGGACATGACGAGGAGTCTCGAAATGGTCGAGACGTAAAGATCGATATGTTGGACGACTATATTCGGACACCGGAAGTGTTCCGGATGATTTCAGAGAAAACCGGAGTGCCGGAGGGTTACCGGAACCCCTCGGGAGAAATAATGGGTCTTATGGGCCTTAGTGGAGAGAGAGAGGGCTGGCCTAGGGCAGGCCGCGCGCCCCTCCCCCTCTGGTCCGAATTGGACTAGGAGAGGGGGGGCGGCGCCCCCCTTTCCTTCTCCCTCCCCCCTTCCTTTCCCCCTCCTAGTAGGAGTAGGAAAGAGGGGAAAGAGGGGAGTCCTACTCCTACTAGGAGGAGGACTCCTCCTGGCGCGCCATAGAGGGTCGGCCAGCCTCCCCCCTTGCTCCTTTATATACGAGGGCAGGGGCACCTCTAGACACAAGTTGATCATTGATCCCTTAGCCGTGTGCGGTGCCCCCCTCCACCATAATCCACCTCGATCATATCGTAGCGGTGCTTAGGCGAAGCCCTGCGTCGGTAGCAACATCATCACCTTCAACACGCCGTCGTGCTGACGGAACTCTCCCGTGAAGCTCTGCTGGATCGGAGTTCGTGGGACTTCATCGAGCTGAACGTGTGCTGAACTCGGAGGTGCCGTGCGTTCGGTACTTGGATCGGTCAGATCATGAAGACGTTCGACTACATCAACCACATTCTCATAACGCTTCCGCTTACGGTCTACGAGGGTACATGGACGATACTCTTCCCTCTCATTGCTATGCATCACCATGATCTTGCGCGTGCGTAGGAATTTTTTTGAAATTACTACGTTTCCCAACACATATTTCATTCTAGCATTCAGAGATTTTTCCTTATACTTGCATAGTAATTTCTCTAGATCATCTCTATCCTTATAAGCAAGAATATCTCTAGTTGTCTCCTCATTCATAACATAACCTTCCGGTACCTTAGGCAATTCATATCTAGGAGGGCTAGTTCTAGCAGGTGTTTTAGGAGTTTCAGTTTCAAGCTCATCATCAGATTCAACAACATCATGTTGTATTACTCTAGCAATTTGTTCATCAAGAAAATCACCAAGTGACACATCATTATCATTAAGCAAGGTACTAGCATCATCATAAGTATCATTCATAGCAGAAGTAGCATCATCAATAACTTGCGACATATCAAGATTAATAGCATGTGTTGGTGTTGCAAGTTTACTTATAACAGAAGGTGAATCTAAAGCAGAACTGGATGATAGTTCCTTACCTCCCCTCGTCTTAGAGGGATAAATCTTAGTCTTAGCATCCTTCATAGTCTTCATAGTGATAAATTGGTAATAATCCCAAGTGACTCAACAAATATAGCTATGCTCCCCGGTAACGGCGCTAGAATAAGGTCTTGATAACCCACAAGTATAGGGGATCACAACAGTTTTCGAGGGTAGAGTATTCAACCCAAATTTATAGATTCAACACAAGGGGAGCCAAAGAATATTTGAAGGTATTAGAAGCTGAGTTGTCAATTCAACCACACCTGAAGATTAATTATCTACAGCAACGTCATCAGTAGCAAAGTAATATGATAGTTTTGATAATAGTAACAGCAACAATTGTAATGGTAACACTGATAGCAATAATTTTGTAGCAAGTGTAATAGTAACGATAGAAGTAGTAACTTAGCAAGAACAATATAAGATAAATTCGTAGGCACTGGATCAGTGACTTGTTGGATGATATTCATCATGAGACAGTTATAACCTAGGACGATGCGGCACTAGCTCCAATTCATCAATATAATGTAGGCATGTATTCCGTAAATAGTCATGCGTGCTTATGGAAAGAACTTGCATGACATCTTTTGTCCTACCCTCCCGTGGCAGTGGGGTCCAATTGGAAACTAAGGGATATTAAGGCCTCCTTTCAATAGAGAACCGAAACAAAGCATTAACACATGGTGAATACATGAACTCCTCAAACTACAGTCATCGCCGGGAGTGGTCTTGGCTATTGTCACTCCGGGGTTGCCGGATCATAACACGTAGTAGGTGACTATAACTTGCAAGATCGCATCTAGAACATGGATATAATGTTGATAACATAAACGGTTCAGATCTGAAATCATGGCACCCGGGGCCAAAGTGACAAGCATTAAGCATAGTAAAGTCATAGCAACATCAATCTTACAACATAGTGGATACTAGGGATCAAGCCCTAACAAAACTAACTCGATTACATGATGAATCTCATCTAACTCCTCACCGACTAGCGAGCCTACGAAGGAATTACTCACTCCCGGTGGGGAGCATCATGGAATTGGTGATAGAGAAGGGTTGATGATGACAAAGAACGAAGATCCCCCTCTCCGGAGCCCCAAACGGACTCCAGATCTGGCCTCCCGATGAAGAACAGGAGGTGACGGCGGCTCCGTCTCGTGGATCGCGATAATTCTTTCTCCCTGATTTTTTTCTCCAAATATGTGATTTTATAGTATCAGGGTTGAGGTCTACGGGGCCACCAGGTGGGGACGACCCACCTGGGCGCGCCAGGAGGGGGCGCGCCCTGGTGGGTTGTGCCCACCCAGGTGCCCCCTTCTGGTGGATCTTGGCTCCGGAAATTCACTTTATTTATATAAAAAATCCTTGCAAAGTTTCGTTTCATTCCGAGAACTTTTATTTCTGCACAAAAACAACACCATGGTAGTTCTGCTGAAAATAGCATCAGTCCGGGGTTAGTTTCATTCAAATCATGCAAATTAGAGTCCAAAACAAGAGGAAAAGCGTTAGGAAAAGTAGATACGTTGGAGATGTATCAGACCAAACGGCGGGAAGCAGGCGCAGGGCTGCGACGAAGCATGGGAGGTGCGGGAACGACTTAGTGGAGGCAAACGGGGCCAAAAATCACGGTGGCCCGGCGACGGATGTGGCACCTAATGGTGGCGGCACGAGAATCTTGGCGGCTCATGAGTGGTTTTTACACTAATTTCTATCCTTGTTAAACCGGATATTCTCAGATATATTATGTGTTTTATCCAGATAACTTGCACCCTGATCACTAATAAATGCAAAGATGTGTAAATCTCCTTGTTTATTGTATTCCTTACATACATGGACATTTTTTTGTGGAAATCAAGTCATATATGGGATGTACTGTACGAGAGGATCATTTTCATATAATTTGGCACACACCAGAGGCGGCAGAAGAGAGGGAGACACTTGGTAGCCTCTGTGACGGCATCCTGAGAAAACTTTACCAAAGGGCCTGAACCTAATTCGCAACAGACGGGCCCCAAAAACTTATTGTGTTATCTTCACTATATAAAGGAGGAGGAAGAACCCCATGAGGATAGATGGTCAATTCACCTTGCCAACCGCCATGCAACTGTCATCAACCTGGCTTCACATCTTCATCTCCATAGCCATAGCCACCATCTCCATTGTTCAATTACTTTAATCAAGACTGCATTGCGATCAGCAACATTGTAAGGCTTTGTATCATTCATCTTCATGTTTGGGGTACCTGATCATTATCCTTACTTCATTGATGTTTATTCACTACTTTATGTTTGTAATATACTCTTGTAAGATTTGCGAGATACTTCGTTATCACTTGATGTTATGTTGAACTTGATACAATAATGCTTCTTGTTATTAGAACTATCATTCTCTATGTGCTCAAAGTTGTGCTCTATTATAGCATTCCCAAACTTTTAAAAATATTCTTTTATCATCTACATGCTCGAGGACGAGCATAGATTGAGCTTGGGGATGTTAATATGTCCCAAAGATATCTATAATTTTTGAAGTATTCATGCTTTATTCACATCATTTATATAGGGTTTTGGAAAAATTATATTATTTTGATTGGAATAACATATTAATCTAGTGTAAAGGCCAATTCATTTTTCAATTTTTTTTCTCGATTGCAGAAAAAAAATCAAGGACGGAAAATTACAAAAAAAATAGTTCTGTTACTCGGATTGAGGCGTCCTTTGGAAACTAATTTGGTCTAGAAGTTTTTGAACCGACCTGAATTGTTTGTGATCTTACCGCTTATGGATCTCTTGTGGAAAGTAAAAAGGGTGACGAGACTTAGATTTCAGCATCTAGAAATAGCTCCCCCGAAAGTTAGATCCAACCTCAGGGAAGACTCTCATCTCGAAACCACCATAGCCATGAAAACCAGAGGGGGGAAATCCCTCTAACTGGGGGAGAAGGCCAAGGAAGAAGAAGGAGGGGAGGTTCCTCCTCTCCTCTGGTGGCGTCGAAATGCTATCGGGGACGTCTCCGCCATCTCCGTCAACATCACCAACAACTCTCTCTTCCTTCTAATGGTGATGTGTGAACATTCCTCCCTTAGGTCCGAGGGTATGTGGTAGTGGCTATGTGTTCTATATATCTCTCCCTTGATCATGTAGGTTTCCAATCTTGATTGTGATCATGGGTTTTGTTAATAAAGTTGAACAATGTGATGTATCCATCATATTATTTTTGTGCTAAATGAATCATGCGCATGCTATGAGTTTCTTTATATTGGATTGAATCTTTTGGGAATCAATGAGATTATGTCATGCATATCTAGTATATCTTTCAGAGATACCCATAGTGACATTGGGATGACTATGGGTCATGGTTAGAACGATAAAGATCATAAGGTGATTGTTTAGCATAATTTTTGGAGTTGTCTGAGGTTACATTGGGGTGTGCCTTATGGATTAGAAAGATAATCGGTATGCTCGGCCATACCTACACTCATCCCACTTTGGTCTAATTAAAAGAGAAACTTTGGAGTGATTCTTTACCACATATTTTGAGGATATATCATGTGTTTAAACTATGTTAATGATGTTGAGAGTTCGCACTAGTGGAATTATGAACCCTAGGCCTTATTTCCTAGCATTGAGATACTATTTTACTCCATATTTATTCCGAAAGTACAAAAATATTATTACCATCCAAACTATCAATCCATCACCCAAATTATCAATTTCTTCGCCAAAATAGTGCACATATATAATTAACATTGTATTGTGTGCCTTTCAAAAAAAATGGATGTGGTGAGGACAGAAGAGACTACTTGTATTTGGTTGCAAGGTTGTTTAAGACAGAACACTTTCGACATATGCCTCCCGTTGATTGATAAACCTTAGGTCACTCACTTAAGAAAATGTTGTTGTCCTACAGTCCTCTGCGCTTGGAGGATCAAAAGACTCTAAAAGAATAGAAGTGTGTAGTAGACACGTCCTGAAATGTTTGTGGTGCCAAGATTTGAGTGGATGAAGAGCATGCTGTAACTCCTCGCCCAGCCGCCAAATACTGAGGCTCGTGGTCTTGATTTGGAGTAGACTCCAAAATTTAAGGATGCCCACATTGCAGGGTACCCGTTCTAAGAAAATATGGCAGGGTACCTTAGATGAGAAGGCAAAGAGAAAATATGCTACATGTACACATTTATTCAGGTTTAATTACATGATGCTATATGCCAAGCTCATCCCATGTTGCATGACTCTTAAAACAAAATTGTGCATATGTAGGTCGTTTTACAATCTTTGTGAGGCTGCAAAATTTCGTCAAACATTTAAAGAAATCCCGGTACAAATAAGACGAGCGATAAGCGAATAGTACTCGTAGTATTTGAAACTTTGACAGGTATTTGAAAAAAAAATTGTATTTCAAAATTGGATATTTGTTTAATTGCTCCCTATGATGGGGCAGTTTGATTCTCTATGTAACTGAACTTTCATAGTTACATACTTACATTGATACATTGACAGTGCACAGCTAAAAAATCCAAAAAACAAATGTTTCTACGGTCGTAAAAAAGAATGCTGCTTATGCTTTTCAGGAGAAATTGATGAGTGGTTGAATCGATGATCTGCACTGAGCTGTTAACAATCATTTGTGCCGCGGAATACGTTAATGTGGCCTCTTCTCTGAGTGTCGATGCACTCATTGTCAGAAATTACGAATATTTGCACACATTTTGCTTCGTAGATCTTCTTACACTTGAGATGGGTCTGTTTTCTCCAGAACAAAGATGTTTGCCTTGTCATCTCTGCCGATCCGTAGAGATTCGTCAACATATCTAGTAAAATTTGATGAGGAAGACTATATACATGAAGTAGGTTTGCTATATGTATAAATAGAAGAGTGGCAAAAACACCAATTTGGGAGGAAAAAAAAACAGGCAGAAACACCAATTCGAAAAATCAATCAAGTGTAGAGTAGCACTCAGCAACACCAAAAGGATACGTTATCTCAAGCCAACCTTCTGGGTTGAATATGGCAAGGAGCATGTCGTAGTTCTTCTGGAAGATATTCATCAACTGCATAGCCCAATGTGACAAACGGTCAAAATAAACATTAGGTAAGTGAAAGACCATGGTATCATTCTTGTTCCACAAATAAACATAGTCCAAGGTGTCGTTCTTGTCACCAAACAAAAGATACGAGTGATTGGCCCTGAATTTAGTTTTGTTCATTTTGGTAGCGACATTAACATTTAAAACTTTTTCCCATTTCGCAGGGGATAACTATGTATTGGGTGTTGATACAATAAAGATCACAACTTGTACCTGATCTGGGGTGATTGTTGAACTCTCAAGCTTGATACCCACTCTCTGAAACAAGACACCACAAGCTGTGAGGAAATTACAGGCTTACGTCAATTAGCAGTCAGACACATGAAATTTTTAGACATGAGAGATGCCAGCATAGAATTTCTTACTGTTTTTGTCGTGATAGTGTAGGATGCTTCAATAGCAAGTTGGCCTGAGAATATCTTCAATGCTCTTGCGCTGAACTTTATGACACTCACCGCCTTTTCCTTTGGGTGTACAGAAGTGACGCTAAATCTCCATTTATTTCAAGATATACCAACAATCAAAACTTACTTGGTTGGGAAGTACTAGAATCTTTACAATAGCACTCAGTTTCATGAACTACTTGTACAGTTAAAACACAAATCCTATGTTTCTGGCATTGTGTATGAATCCTAATTTCGTTGCATTTCAATGCTAAGTTCAGGGCACAAGATTATCATTTAACATTACACTATTCAAAATCTACGCTACACAGCTGTAAAAGCATAAATTGTACAGTTGGGGCTACAGAGTACATACATACAAGAATTATAGAACAAATTAAAAAGGAAAAGGAAAAATGTAGCATTGGTTTGCTGAAATTTGATGGGCAACGTTTGACTAACCTCCTTGACATCGATTATCTGGAAGAAATCCCCCAGGCTGATGAAATCTCGCAGGCCTAACTTGGTTCTCCTTTTCCCCAGAATCGAGATGGTGCTATAGATGAGCCTCCAGCAGCCGTCCACCTTGCATCGTCTCAAGTTTCCCAGAGTCAGTAATTGCAGGTGTTCCTCTGGTTTTTAAAAAATTTGGCATCTACTATTAACTGCCCAAGCCAGCGTAACTCTTTCTAGCAGTCACACTTAAGCTTAAAAGCATGGAAGGACGACGAGTCAACACTTCAATTTACCGCGACCCATAGCTGAATTATACTACAAAAACTGATTGGAAGAAGAATATTCAGATTGTGTACCTTGTCGTGCAATTTGTCGGTGGGATTCGGTGTAGGATTCCGGGACTCCAAGAGCTCCACCAGAGCATGAATCTCGGACCTTTTCGCGGAGGTTATGCCAAATATTCCTCTGTCGATACCTTTTGCCAGAACAGTAGAGACGGGAATCAAGAGTCCAGTTCAGAAGCACCAACGAAACCAAGCACCAAATAGCAGCAGCAAACCTTCCAGAGCTTGGTACAGCGCAGACTTGGCGTCGCCCAGAGTCTCGTAGTGAGGCGCTAAGCTTTGCTCGGGAGGCACCGCGGCGCCTCTCGCCACCAGCCCCGCGCCCCGCGGCCGCGGCCGGCGCCGCGGAGCTGGTGGGTGGCACCGCGGGGAAGGCAGCGGCGTTCCGGTTCCCCTGGTGGGCGTGGTAATGCAGTGGCAGTGAGGCGAGGGGGAGAGGAGGAGGAGGGAGGCTGCCATGGCAGGCAGGGCGGAGGGCGGGCGGGCTCACTCGCGGGGCCTACTCTTGGGCTGCACCATGCTCCCTCTCCTCCATGCGTGAGGTTGCTACTGGGAGACGTTGATTGGCGGGGCGGAGATATGCAGCTCTGGCCTCTGGGTGGGTCTGGGAGAGTGCAAACACGTGGAGTCGTGGACACGGGGGTCTGGGAGGATAACGTTCTTGTGTTGTGGTGCCTTGTTCGTTCCCGAGGAGTCGACCACGGCATGTTGCGTAGCAGTGCAAGTGGGTGCAGATGCAACTGTCCTGCGCATAGCCGTGTAGTGTAGGTCCCGTTTCAAGGAAAATATATAAACCGTTGCTGCTGCGCTGTGCTGACTACTGGAGGCAGAAGCCGGATCTCGAGCCTGCAACACGTGCTTGCTGACAACAATGCGAGACAAATCAAAGTGCTGATCTTATCTTCCATTCAATTACAATCAGAAGATCCCCTCAATCCTAGCAAATTCTTGAGGAAGCCGGAGGTGTATGCTGTAGACAAGTACTCCCTCCATAAACTAATATAAGTAGTGATCTAAACGCTCTTATATTAGTTTATAAAATGAGTACCAAATAATACAATTACTACAACCCAGGTTCAACTGTACAATGTATATACTAGTGCACAAACTAATATACGCAACACCTTGTCTGCTCGAGTATGCAACAACTCGTCAACTCAGCCTAGAATATACACGCTCAGCTGAAACAGTGTGAGGTTCAAACGTAGGCTCAGACAACAGGAGTCATCATTACATTTAACGGGAGACGACCCAAGATAAGATCTACTCCATTTCTAAATACAAGACGTTTTAGAGATTTCAATACAGACTACATACAGATGTATATATAGTATATATACGCATTCTAAAGTGTAGATTTACTCATTTTGCTCCATATGTAATATTGGAATGTCTAAAAAAGGCTTATATTAAGGAATGGAGGGAGTATCACTTGGTTCAAAACAAGTATAATTTGCAGTGGTATCTTCTGAAAACATGGAAATAACAATTCCAGTTCCTGGAGATTATACAAGTACAAAGTCCCGTACAGCAGCACCTGTACCCTGCCCTTTTATCATACAACACCAAAAGAATGGATCAAAATTCATAATACACAACATGATGCTAATTACAATGAATGGAAAAAAAATACAAGCAACCCAAGAAAAGAGGGACTTCCTTTTAAAAAAAGGGAGTTTAAGGAAGAGGTCGATAAAGAAAATGTTGCTCTCAGCATTTAGTTCATCGGCGTCTTCTAGAGACTATGGGAGAATTTGAACTTGTCTGCTGCTGCCTTCTAAAACTAGGGGAGGAGACTTGAGCCTGGGGATGATGTGGTGCTGGTGCCTGGTAAGACGAATAAGCTGAAGTTTTCGAGCCTGATTGAAGAGTTGGCTCCATAAAACATGCTATATTTAATCGGGTTCTCTCCAGCTCCCCTTGCAGCAGATCACTGCCGTGTTGCTGAGCAAGAGCCTGGGGAAAACACAGACTTCCGATTATACAATGTCCGTTGCAAAAGTAAACTTACCCTAAAGAACACTTTTCAATGTAATCGAGCTTAGTCCAAAGGATCATAAATATCAAGGCTTACACAGCACGCCTATATTTCAATAGATTACTGTGATGGTACTCTACTAGATGAATTTTTCATGTATCACAATTCGTGGACAGGCATGAATGTTTGGAGTACTTACAAGCAAATCATCGGGTGATACTGATGGCACTTGTTTATCATCTGATGCAGCATCTTCACTGCCACTTTCACAGGCCTTCTCCAACAAACTCTCTTGCAAAGATTTCAGAGCTTGTTGTGCCTCAGTAGAGAAGTATGTGTTTAACACGGTTTCAAAATACTCAAGCTGCAAGCATATAACAAAAAGGAGAGTGCTTAACTTCACTAGTTGAACAACTGCATAGTAAAGGCTCATTAATAATCCTACGGTAAACAAAAGTAACTACTCCCTCTGGCCCAAATTAATTGACACAGATTTAGCACAAAGTTCTACTAACTTTGTACTAAGTCTGCGACAATTAATATGGATCGGAGGGAGTACATAACTTACCTCAAGCATGAGCTGACAAAAACCATTTGCATCCAACATTCTGAGATCCTTGGCCTTGTTCTCATAAAAAAGACTAAGAAAGATGTCGACCAAACCCTCGACCAAAATTTTCAGCGTTTTCTCCAACAAAGGCCTAGCACCTGAGTATACCTGAAACAAGACAAAGGTAGAGCATAAAAGAATTTTGATGGAATTAAAGCAGATTTATCCATGTACCTTACTTTACTGTATAGATTATAACTGCCAACAGCAACCTGTCATGCGGTTTCTGAAAACAAGCGGCCCTAGAGTTTTAAATTAGTGTTTATTTAGTGTATAAGTAGGAAACAGGATCCAGACAAAAGTTATCCAGAATGAAATACAATGGTTTTAATTTGGGTTATAGAACAAATACATCATAGCATCACTGGAAACAGAATTAAAATACATAATGCAGTGTTACCAAGTTCTTCAAAAATTGTCAAATTCCAGGACAGAGACCAGGTCCAGCTACCACTGAAAATGCCCTGTCTAGTACTTAATACCAGCCACCTTACAGACTAACTTTTTTACGGAAACATCAGGATCTCTGAGTATTCATTAAGCAGAAAAATATTGATCCAGTTTATAATATAAAGGTATTTTTCCTATATTTATCAGATAAACAGAAATAAAATAAAGTTTGAAATCTGTCCATTTTACTTGCACAATAGAAAGCTTAGCAGAACTGCAGAAGTGGACATAACGAACCCATCGGACTAAAAAAAAGTTTGAAATCTGCCCATTTTTACGCATGTTATTCCTGGAAAGATAGTTGTGTCACATGCTAAAATAATGAAAGGAAGAAAAGGAAAATGATAAAAACCTCGGCATGTACAGCTACAAGGATGTGCAGTAAATCAAGAGTTGCATCCCGTATGCCCTGCGAGGACAATAAATTGAATTAGAGTGCAACAAGACTACACTCGCATTGACAAAATGCTAAATTCATAAGACAGCAAAAACATTTGCAACTCAATAAATGCATGCCACTACGCAAACACCAGTTAGGTCAGCAAAAAAAAGTGGAGCCACAAGATACTATTAGTGTAAGTTGTAACTGTCCTTGCAGTAAATGGGGAAGATGCTACATGTTCTGAATAAGCCCTGTTCATAGACAGTTCCTTGGCATGAAATCCCAACCCAGCCCATCCCAAGCCATTCCAAAGTAACACACTGGTGATGAAGAAGATGATTAAGCTGAGAATGCAGAAAGAAACAACAGGGGAGGATATATTTGAAAGAAGTTTGTGGCAACAATAAATTGAGAGAAGCAAATGGCAAGCATAAGATTCCAAAGATGTGATTGGCAACTCGAAAGAACTGAAAGAGGAGAGGTGATGCTGACGCTGGAGTTGAACTAGCCTCACTGAAGTTAGTGAATGTCATCTCAGCAACGTGAGGCAAGAAACAATAATGTTCATCTGGTAGTGATGGGTGCTCTGCATGAAGGCCACCGGCAAGAAGCAGCCCAGCGCCTCATCTGGCAATGGTGCGAGGCAACCAGCAGCGCTTTCGCTCAGACGCACACGGAGGTGACTGCTGTTAAGCTTCATGCACTAGCCAACGCAACCAAAAGTCCGAACTGATGGAAAGGGCTAGGCAATCCACATATACACTTCAACACCCCCTCTCACATGTGACGCGGGAAGTCAACACATGGATAGACTGTAACGCCCCGGACACACCCGCCGGTGGTCGGGCTAGGCAATCCACATATACACTTCAACCCCCCCTCTCACGTGTGACGCGGGAAGTCAACACATGGATAGACTGTAACGCCCCGGACACACCCGCCGGTGGTCGTTACTCCTGGCGGGATCTAGACTGGCCCCACAGATCAATACTACTCTTTTCTGCGCACTTTGGGGCTGTTTGGTTTGAGACTAAATTTGCCTAAGGTTGCCACATCTAAGGTTAGGCAAGTTTGACCAACTTGGGTGGGTGTTTGGTTCAAGCCACACCTTAGGCAAGCCACACTAGGGTCCCACATCACATACACTCAAAAAGTGTGGCAAGATTCCCTTAGGCTTGCCAACTTGTGGCTCTCATTTTGAAGAACTAACCTTAGGCAAGTGTGGCAATATTATATGGCAAAATGTGGCATGGTTAGGCCTAGAACCAAACAGCCCCTTTGTCCTCACTCGTGCGCACCCGAGAGCAACTTCCCGGTCGGTCACCCATCCTGAAATTACTCCAAGCTGAGCACGCTTAACTTTGGAGTTCTATCCGAATGGGCTTCCAAAAAAGAAGGAATTCCTTATTGATATGAGTAGTCTATCATCCCTAATAAGCCAGGCTATCACATAGACTCAGAGGTATGGCTCAAGAGGCCTAGACATGGACACAAAGGGGGGTGCAACAATTTTTAGATAAATTGCGAGAGTCGGGACTTGAACTCAAGACCTTAGGCCCTGATACCATGTTAAGCTTCATGAACTAGCCCCAAAAGTCCGAACTGATGGAAAGGGCTAGGCAATCCACATATACACTTCAACAACTGCCAGCAGAAAACACCCCACCACCTCATCAGGCGATGCTGTTGCTTGATGCATCTGCCCTTCACTAGCAAACTGCTGGGCACCTACGCTCTCATCACAATTAGATCATAGCACTAGCCCGACTGCACAGCAACAATCACAGGAGTACAGGACACAATGTCACCACCAAGGAGCAGGAGAACATCCTTCTGGACAGAGTGCAATACCGGGCACCTCAGTGCTGAGAGGTCGGATGCGCAGAAGAGGTCGCCATCCTGCTGAGCAAGAGGTCGTGCTCAGTGCCACCACTGCCAACGATTAGGAGCAGGGCATTGGCAGAGAGCTGGAAATAAAACAGGAGTGCGAACGGAAGCTATTGTTTAGTGGCAAATTGGTAATGTAGCCCACGAACTGTGCAAAACCTGCCAAGAAGGGTTGTGCAGCAGTTTGAGTGGGTTGGATCCAGCCATGATTTTGAACTGCATCAGGACGGAAACTCTAGCGGTAGAATGCAATTGGCTGTTTCATCAATAAATAAAGAACTACTAATAGATAATTGAGATAGCATCAATAGGGGCTTGTCATCCTTTGTATTGCATACCTTCACTACAGGTGCTGCCCCCCAATGAATCCCAGAATCCAACAGATAGTTCTGTGCAGCATTTCTGATCACGTTTGACTAATCAAAAGAAAACAAAAAATCATGATGAGTAAAAGCGAAAGCAGACTATAAAATGCGAACATACCCAAAAACTGATAATCCGGAAAACATGTTTATGGCGTCAAGTATGATCTACTTGTTTACAAGCATATGGCTTATTCCAGAGTAATAGAAAGCCAGTACAATAACAACGGCTTTTAATCAAATTACTGCTACTTCATACCAAAATGAAATATTATAGTTGGCATCATTTAAGCGATTCTTTCAAAGATTATACTACTGTTGACGGATGACAATATATCTGGTGTTTGCGTAACAAATCTTCAGCAAGTAAAATATCCCAGATTAACGTTCGCACAACAAGATAGGAATAAAGCGACAAGGCGCCCTGGCAGCGGGATGTTCAACAGACCATACATATACTGGTTGATCAACAGAAAGTCCTCCATTACCAACCATACCTTTGCAAAAGTATATTGGTCGAGGACTTTATCCTCAAGTCCAGAGAAGGATGTCACCAAGATCTCGCATATCAGCACTACGTTCATCATTATCCCTGTGATAGTGAAACTGTCATTGGTGAAGTAGATGTATCTTGAGAAATGTTTCTAAAATGAGTAAATAATATTTTCATGCTTACAAGAAATATATATGGATAAAGAATGAGACATACAAGGTTTTCTTCTAATGACTGATATCCTACAAAAAGGAGAGGCTCAAAACTGGATGCAACAAGGTACAAAATGTAGCATATTCATAGGATATCACACTAATGGAAATGATTTCAGAGTTAGGCTCATCTGAAGATAAATTTGTACTTAACCCTAGAAATCTTTTTGCATCTTCCTTCCCAGACACTAGTGCCATTCATAGCGACATCCCTAACTGGTGGGTGGAACCTTCGGCCAAGCAAACTACACCTTAAGTCAAGAATCAACCCAGGATGGCCACTTAAGCATGCTGTTACTATGGCACTGCTCTCTTCTAGCCCAAATGTATCTTAAAGTCAAAAGGCGCATTTTTCTCTCTTTCAGTTCAAAATGCTGAAATATGAGTAGTTCTAATTGAGATGTACTCCCTCCGTCCCATAATATAAGATGCTATTACAACTGATAATGCGGTGGGCCATGGAGAAACACAAAGTCCCAACAAAGTACATTACCCTCATCAAGAACATGTACGATAATGTTGTGACAAGTGTTCGAACAAGTGATGGCAACACTGATGACTTCCCGATTAAGACTAAAATAGGACTGCACCAAGGGTCGGCTCTGAGCCCTTATCTTTTTGTTTTGGTTATGGATGAGGTCACAAGGGATATACAAGGAGATAACCCATGGTGTATGCTCTTTGCGGATGATGTGGTGCTAGTCGATGATCATCGGACGGGGGTTAATAGAAAGTTAGAGCTATGGAGACAAACCTTGGAATCACAAGGTTTTAGGCTTAGTAGAACTAAAACTGAGTACATGAGGTGCGGTTTCAGTACTACTAGGCACGAGGAGGAGGAGGTTAGCCTTGATGGGCAGGTGATACCTCAGAAGGACACCTTTCGATATTTGGGGTCAATGCTGCAGAAGGATGGTGATATCGATGAAGATGTGAGTCATCGAATCAAAGCCAGATGGATGAAGTGGTTCCAAGCTTCTGGTGTTCTCTGTGACAAGAGAGTGCCACAAAAGCTAAAAGGCAGGTTCTATAGGACGGCAACTCGACCTGCAATGTTGTATGGCGCTGAGTGTTGGCCGACTAAAAGGCGATATGTTCAACAGTTAGGTGTAGCGGAGATGCACATTTTGAGATGGATGTGTGGCCACACAAGGAAGGATCAGGTCCGGAATGATGATATACGGGATAGAGTTGGGGTAGCACCGATTGAAGAGAAGCTTGTCCAACATCGTCTAAGATGGTTTGGGCATATTCAGCGCAGGCCACCAGAAGCTCCAGTGCACAGCGGATGGCTAAAGCGTGCTGATAATGTCAAGAGAGGTCGGGTAGACCAAACTTGACATGGGAGGAGTCCGTAAAGAGAGATCTGAAGGACTGGAATATCACCAAAGAACTAGCCATGGACAGGGGTGCGTGGAAGCTAGCTATCCATGTGCCAGAACCATGAGTTGGTTGCGAGATCTTATGGGTTTCAGCTCTAGCCTACCCAACCTGTTTGGGACTGAAGGCTTTGTTGTTGTTGTTGGAAGTAATATTTAAATATCAACTGGATAAAAATCAGTGGCTCTAATTGAATAGTATGTAAACATTCAGTTAGATAGGAATCCTTCCACAATATTTCTGGTACGAAAATTCAATTAAAGAGTGATCAGTTAGTAAATTACATTCTAATGACTAAGATGCATCTGAATTAGCTTCAAAGGAAGATAATGACATGAAAATAGTAAAGAACTAACAACAGATGACCTCAAGAAAATTATTATTATTTGAGGGTGGAATGTTAGGGAATTTGAACCATAATAGGTTTTAGAGCATTATGCAATGCAGCAATACTTGAAGAATGCTACCAGAAAAATAAGAGTAGGCCATGTACCTGATCGGAGACCAAATGTGCCTATATTTGTTATACAGTTGATCTGAAAGTTCTGCTTTACAATATCCAATGTTACTCAAAACAACCAATAGCTTCTTGTGCAAGTCTCCATCCATGCTAGCAGATGATTCTCTATCAGTACCATTCATATACCCATTTTGCACATGATTGTTTTCTTTATTTGATCTACTCTGAGCTAGTTCCGCTCCAAATGTCCCCAGATAACCTGATAAGTTTACACAGGTTGTGAAGAATAAACAATGATGCCATAATTAAATACAACAATTCAGAATTTCGGAATAACTATAACATAAATCAACTCCATACCTGCAAAATCCCGAAAAGAATTTAGAAATGCAAGTCTAACAGACTCATGGATTTCCTGAAGCTGTCGAGTAATGTCGTAAGACTTGGCAGTCTCATTCCTGAGATTAAAGATCATTCTGAAATAGACAACGTCGATCAGGATGCAGTTTGATACTTTCAAAAGTGAAGGCTGAAGGTACGTAGTTTGATACTTTCAAACGTAGATCAGGATGCAGTTGTGATGTGTGATTGATCATGATATGGTCCCTCCATTCCAATGAATAAGGCGCGCACGCATCCCCAAATCCAACTTTGACCATAAATTAGACCGATGTTATACATTTTTGTGAACTAAAAATTATACCACTGAATAGTTCTTTCGAATATGAATTCAATGGTATAATTTTTATCGCATATAACTCACATTTGATATGTCTAATTTATGGTCAAAGTTGAATTTTGGGGTGTGAGTAACAAGAATGCAATTGCCTTGCCTTGCATTGTCATAGACTAACATATTGTGCTTGCAAAAAGAAAGATATTTAGCCTCCCCTAGTTGTGCAGAAAACCTGGAGTTCCCAACAAGGAAATAAGCTTTGAAATGCAAACATTACAAAGAAAAAGGTCAACTACAAGGGAAAAAATACAGCCAGAAAACTTCACATGGCTCAGAAATCGCAACCATAAGTGCTTAACTCCGTAACAAACTAGACAAATTGATAAAGTACAGTGTTGAGCAGAAATACAGAAGCACGCTTACAATTCAATCCGGTCCATTGCGGAAATTGTGATTTCACGGAACTCCAAGGGCAGGCATGAAATTGCATACGGAGACTTGTTTCTCTCAAGGGTTGACAAAGTAACCCAAGTCTCATGTTTTGATACTTCCTTAGTTGTTACCCGCATCCAAGAACAAAGTCGAAGAATGTAGAGCTTTGTCATTTCAGAATGAAGGGCATGCAACATTTTAACTGGCACAGTTGTTAAACACATTCAGGATACACAGCAAATTTCTGTGTAAAAGCAACTTTTAGAAAATGGCACTAACTATACCAGCAGTTGGAGATGAATCCTTCCCCTCGAGGGTCTGACAAGCCTTAGCTATTTCTTTTATAGTGTCACCCATAAATGGACGAAGAATGTTGCATTCCTCAAAATCACGAAAAGTATTCTGAACCTGTTTGTGTGAAAGCACGATTACTAGAATTGCAAATACAATCATAAGACCAAGTGCAAAGTATTAAGTATCATGGTTAACAAACAAATTTTCCCAGCATGCAGTAAGTAATGTACCTTCGTGTCGAAAACAGATACAGTAGCACAAACCATACTAGCAACCTCATCAAGACTATGGTTTGTGTACTTCGCCTCCGCACCTTTATCATCGGTCTTATTTGCACCAGATTTTGCATTCATCTCAGAATCAGCAAGTGCATTGCCAGCAGCTGCCTGTAAGGAATAAGCTAACACATCTGTGTGGTTCTTTATTATGCTCAAACAAATATAAGATGGTGGCTCTTCTAACTTCCATATGACAATGCGAAGCAGACATCAGACTTTCATGTGACAATGTGAAGCAGGCATCAGATTTTCATATTGACATTATCAGAACAATTTACATGAAGCATATGTAAACTTTTCAGTTTGAGTTCAATATTGCGCGAACAGGGCGATGGAAGGTTGCACAAGTTTCCGCAAAACAATATGCTTGTAGCAAGACCTAACCTATACGGCTACTAAACATGAAAAGCCATTTGCTTAGAACAATATACTCAAGGTGAATCATGCTTAGCTACCATGCAACTAATACGATTTTGCGTGTCCATACCTTTGCAAATTTTCCACTGAAGACAGATAAAGCTAATCTCCAGAATGCTGGAACATGCTGGATAAGTACAGCACTTAACCTGCGTATGTAAGTTGCCCTTAAACTATCAGCCTCTTCAGCCATGAAGCTTGATGACAATTGATCATCTTGAAAAGAATCACCAATAGCAGAATCAACTTCCAACTACACAAACAAAACAAAAGAGAAAGAAAAGCCATGAATACCATGGTAATATCATAAGAATAACGAATCATGTATCATCCTGAACAAGAGAAAGTAAGACACTCACTGATTTATTCGACTCTTGTTGCAGCTGCCTCCATTTTGAATCAGATAGCACTTTCTCATGTCTTTTATTTTGCAAAATCTCCATTCGCACTTCATGATCTACGGTACACTTCTCAAATAATCCATGAATTCTGCCATTCTGATAGAAAATAGTAGTGTATAAGCACATTTAAAATATGGTATGACAGAGAGTGGAGATGATTTAATAGGAAAATGTCAGCTATAGCATGAAGCTTCTGGTCAAGGGTGATAACCTGAATATTAAGATAATGCCACACTGGATCAGTCTCAGGCTCCAACTCCAACAATAGCCGGACAATGTTCTCAAGCTGAAAGTTGGAATAGAATCAGTAAGCAAATAGAACCAAATCATCAGATAAATTTGATCTACAAATAGTGTGAGTATTGCTAGTAATCAGATAGTCAATTTTAGTCCCAGCAGTATCCTAAGGTTATCCATCCACTTCCTATGTCTCGTAGAAGTGTCACACTATCTGATCAAGGTCAAGATCCCTCAAATCTAACTTCACAAGTTAAGCCATCTTTCAATGTCAACAGAAGTAATGAATTTCAAGGTGTCAAAAACACAAAATATTACAGTGTACTAACCTCAGCAAGGTCGAGATGAGGATCTTCCATTGACTTATAAAGCATGCCCCTGAATTCATGCATTACCTTCTCCACTTCTTCCAGTACACGTTTCAGTATTCCAACCTACAGGTTGTCCATTGTAGTATCATATAATAAACATATAAAATACACTAAAACTACAGTTGATTGTGGTGTGCCTAACAAATAACAATGAGGGGAAGCGCTACAAAGACAATGAAAATTTGAACAATATGTAACAGCCAATAAAATCAAGTTAGCGACACACATGCAAGTCAGTACTTTCGGGTTTCTAAGAGCTGAGTGTGAATCAACCAACCTCTGTTATTAGCAAATTGTATATTGTTGTCCATATAGAAGTACAAATATAATAAAGCAAACAACAGTGGGACTTAAAACCCTAAAGTATATGGAAAACATGAGACAAATGATGCATGCACAGCCGCCAGTCAGCTGCAACATGCAAGACATCGTCATGGCATTTCTATCATACACTGCCTCGTAAACAGAAAGACAAGCAGGCGGCATGAAAAAAAGATATTAAGAGGTGAGATCCTTCAAAACTCTACCATAAACTTGTTGCGTGCTCTGATCAAGCACAAATTGGTAGCAAATGATGGTATAATTACACGTCATTTTAGTAAGTATCTCGGAGACTAGTGGAGCAATCTCCTGTAATGGAATTTTGGCATGGTGCCACAAACTACTGGAAATAATTCAACGGTAAGGCAATGACAATGCAACCCCACTAAAGCTCTAATAAGTCACTGCCAAGTAGATGACTGTCTGCTTTAGCTGTTTCGTTAGGTAATGATCATACAAGTTTCTCCTGTATGCATCGAAAATTTCGTAATGCTGAATTTAAAGTAGATATATTTAATACTTTTTACACTAAACAAATTACTACACCAATTTACTAAGCAGCAAATAGAGGGGAGATAGCAATCTAGGACGGTAATGCAAATATGATGGATATCACTGGTCCATGGTCCCCACTAAATCCCCAAGGTTGTTTGAGTAAAGACAATGACCAGTAAGCATGTACACCCTGCCCATTCCCGTAATTCCTAATCGTATGGTGATAGGCAAGGCTAAAATAAATTAAGAAGTTGGCATACATGAGAAGGAAGAACAATTGATTTTGCTTTTTGGTACTCTCTGACAGCTAGATCATACTCTCCTTTCCTAATGTTGCCACGAATTGCGCTTGGCAGGTTAAATAATGTCCGGAATCTCTGAAGCATTCCTTGAACAGATCTGATCTTATCAGCTTGGGCCTGTATAAGGGGGTTTACTTTAGTACACTCAAGAAGGAATCTTGCAGAAATACCAATCAAGATAAATGAGAAGTAGCTCGAGAGAAAGTTTAGTTGGTTTACCTGCCTCTCAAATAGAGGCTCAAATGCACGATTTGCCACACCGCTAATTTTTTGAGTGACTGAATATAAGTGAGATGTACCTGCACCTTCAGGATCGTCTTCTATCTGTCTCAGTTTCGACTCAATGTCTGCAGAAAAAAATAGCATATTTACAAGGAGATGCAGACACTGTACAGAATGTAAATGACAACACATGTAGCAGCAATAAGGAAAAACTAACAACAAAATTAATACCATCTATTGTGGTTTTGCAGGAGACAAAACAATCAAAATTCTCCTTGACTAGTTGTTTTTTCTGCTGTGTTCTCCCTTTGAGATCAGTTTTCAAGGTAAGAGCACCAGACTCCAAATCAGCAGCACTTGTATCTTTGTGGACCCACGAGAGAAAAACCTTGGGATCAAAATGAGGAGAAGAATATATAACTTTCTCTGCAAATGTACAAAAAATATACCATTTGTTAAAAAAGAACAATAATAAAGAAAGGGATATTGCGTATGATGAACAGGCATACCTCGCATACTGGGGTCCAAACCCTGGGACTTCTCCCTTGAAACTGGAGAACTCATTGAAGCTTCAGTGATTAGCCGCAGGGACTTATTATCCATAACACTGGTAAGGAAATAAGCATTATCTAATCATGAAAAAGCAGTCGACATAGAAGAATAGAAAATAAACAACACATGGTTATTTTGATTCCCTGTGCTACATAGCCTGTGACGCAGACACTGCACTGCACAGCACTATCGACGCTTTTGAGTTAATATAATAATATCTGTTATGTCCAAATTCCAAATAGATCACAACAAAGGCCATGTTCATTACTTCAATAAATTTTTAAAATGTGATTCGCAAATCTTTCCATGAATGATGATGCCTATTTGGCCAGGCTTCTACTAAAGCTTCTAAAGGCAGATGAAGAAACCAGTCTAAATACCAGGCTTCTTCTCCACTTGCCTTTTGGATAAACAGCTATCTCAAAGAATGACAAAGAATATGATCCCTCCTACCGTTTCTCCACTTGTCTTTTGGATAAACGGAAGCTAACGCAAAGGACACAGAAAGCTAATCCCTCCTAGCTTCTCTAGCTTTTTACCTGATTGTCCCACCCACCCCATCTTAAGCTGGCTTCTGGACTTCTCCAACAAAACAAAACAAAATGTATTGGCTCTCAGCGTGTTTGGTTTGGGGGAATTAGAGATAGGGAATGGGAGTTGAGGGGTGAGGAGACTAAAAGTCCACTGTTTGATTAGAGGAAATGGGAGTTTAAGTGGGAAGGGGAATGGGAGTTGAGGAAGCCAATTCCCACTTATTTCTTCCCAGGGGATACCCTGTTAATTCATGAGTCGAGTTTTATCCCACACTAATTCCTACCATATGCCAAACAAGGGAATGGGAGTAAAAATCTACTTCCCATGACTAATCCCTCCATAAACACCTTGTGCAAACTCCCATTCCCCTGCCCAAGTGTTTACCAAACAGGCTGTCTGGGTCAGAAGCTAGTATCCATAAAAGTGTCTTTAAGGCCAATGCATATAGGATTTGACAGTTTGTGCGTACTCATCCACAATCACAGAAGACTGTGAAAAGAAATATTAGTACCCGCATAGCAGCAGGATACTCATCAAAAATTCACATAAGGCATTCATAGAATATACGTGAAGCCCAAGGTGCACCTTTTGGTGCAAGGGATGCACTAGTAGGTGAGAACTGAGCATGAACTGGACTTATCTTTTACAAAATATTTTCCAGGTGTAATATGATTGGAGCACTAGAAACAGAACACGGCTTTAATTGATCATAAATGTTTGATGACCCAGATAGTTACCCAAGGCCTAATGGATCCAAAACCTCCACGCCTTTAGGTAAAGTCTGTACACTTGTGAGCGCCTTTCGAGCTGCTGCTGCTGCTGCTGCTGCTGCCGCTTTCTGATCAAGTGCTTGAACGCTAGGCGCCGCTCTTGCTTCACGCATTTCCCGAACCCTGCGAGCAAGCTGGCCGAAGCAAAGGCGGATGAGCGTTAGGCCTTTTCTGCATGAGTATGGAAACAAAGAAGTGCAATATAGCATGTGAAATGAAACTTCATGTTCAAGGCATTTGGTAACTATTATCAAAGAATGCAGATATATGAAGATGATGTATAAGGAGACATCAAGGTTGAATGGCTGAGATTAAGGGTGTGTTTGGTTGGGCACTTCAAGTGGAATATAATGAAACGGTTCTATACTTGGAGCACATTACTGTGTTTGGTTGTGGAGGAACGGAATGCGCCGGTTCTACCAAGGGACTATACTCCCAGATGCAGAACCGGGTGATACCTCTGAATCAGTGGAATCTACACGTTCTCGCTGGAATTAGCGACAAAAAAAAACATCACGGCTCACCCAGGACCTAGCCTCAGTCCCCACGATTCCCCTACCCTCTCCCTCCCTCGAGCTAGCCAATGTAACCGTCAGGCTGATGGAGAGACTCTGTAGCTGCTGGCTCTCCGATGCTCTGCCACCTTGCGCTCCCGCCGCTTCTCTCAGGCTCCGCCGACGCGCGCCTGCCGGACTTTGTCCCGTAGTCACCCCTCCTCCGCCTCGAGCTCGGCGCTAAGGGCGCCGCGCCATAGCCGCCTCAAGTTCCTCCCTGAGAACTCATCGGGGATGCCACCGACGAGCCAGTCCTTGGACATGTCCAAGGCTTACAGCTCATTACGTACAGTCGCCAGCTGCTGCGGCGGTGAGGGGCCTGCCGGAGAGGCTGTTGCTGCTTCACCCTGTTTGCAGACGAGGGCAATGGCGGCTGAACGCCCAAGGATGCGTTGCTGCCACATGTGCTGTTCCTGCTGCTGTGTACTAGAAGGGAAGAGGGATCAAAACAGCAGCAACAGCAGCGATGACTCAGGTCGCACAGCTGCATCGGAGGGCCCATGGAGCAAACAGAGACACGCGGCCCCACCAGCACAGCAGCAAGTTAAATTCTCTTGCCAATCTATCTTGCAGAATGAGATTTTTACGTATCACACAAGTCTTGGCTACTCAAAACAACTCATGAATTGACATGGCTAAGCGTACACCGATATGTACTTACGTAGATTGGTCTGGAACCACAGTTTCAGGTTTCTATAAAATGCTAGTTGCAACAGTTGTACAATTTGGTATTTCTTGTGTACATCGGTGCTGCATTTTTATGTGATCTTATGCAGTTATGCTGAAGTATTCAGTGCTTCATGACACAGTGCTGGATTACTTGATAAGATTAATACCCATGTTAATTCTTGGAAAGATGTACTTTTATCAGATAAGAACTACTCCCTCTGTAAAGAAATATAATAGCATTTAGATCAATTTTTCAAGAAATATAAGAGCATTTATATTTCTTGAAAAATTGATCTAAATGCTCTTATATATTTCTTTACGGAGGGAGTACTAAATTTTGGAGTACATGAGTGTATGCGCAAATTTGAGAAAGAAGAGGGACAATTGTATACCCTCCATAACTATCAAGATATTTTGTTTGGATGACTAGGATTTTGCAGATCTTTTCACATCTATATGAGTGGATGACTTTTCCTTACAGATTTTGACAATATATTCTCCTGTCCTATTGTTTGTTAAAGATGCAAAGAGCTATAGTGGTGAAAAATATACATATACATATGTGAGAGGTAATCTCACCATTCCTATGCAAGGGGTGAGCTGAACCAAATCCATTCCCTTCCTCTCTCCAACCAAACACTAAAATGGAACCGTTCCATTTCACCTAATTGCTCAGAACCAAGCAACGGAACGGAACCAAACCCATTCCAGTGGAATGGAACCATGACATTCCATTCCACTTAGTTCCCCAACCAAACACACCCTAAGCTGAGTCCAGTGGATCATTTTTACATGAACATTCTACTGAGTCGGACTGCAGACACTTATGAATAATAGTCCCTCCGTCCGGAATTAGTTGACGGTCAAACAGATGTATCTAGACATATTTCAGTGCTAGATACATCCATTTGAGCGTCAAGTAATTCCGGGCGGAGGAAGAATATGTGATGTACAAGAATTCTGTGAATCTGCAGCTAGAAGAAACCCAAACGAAAGTTGTCTTATTCAGCAACCTACAGAGGAAACACTTAGCAGCAATGCGTGGCAATCGTAACCACACCCGTACAGTTGTTGTGATGAACCTAGCGTTGCTTATGACACATTAGCAAAGTTGTATAAGCACTGGCTATGATTATGTCAAACTCCATGTTCAGCACCCAAATCTCATGAAGATACAAGCAGGCTAAGTGGAAATGTGGAATGCGTCTCACATGATTAAACTACACCCTCGCCAAAAATGCCCCCTGTCCAAACAAGCAGGCCTACTCTGCAGTGCCACAACTAACACGGCGCACGACACAATTGAATTGGGCACACTCTATATAATCCAGATGGAGCTAAAACAATGCGCATGTTGAAAGCGAAGTAGCTGTGCAAGCTTGACGCCAGTGGCTAAAATTTAGCAATCAAACAACGATCCGACCCCGTTGAAATTGAAATCAAGAAAATCTACTCTCTGGCTCATTTCCCTGGAAACCCTCGAGAGAAGCACAATTGAGCGGGTGATCAAAGCGTACGATCACCACAGACGCCAACCCCGGGATCGAGATCTCTGCAATCCGTACCTCAGCCTCGTCGACACGCTTCCAGCTCCTGGGCTCAGCGTCGTCGAGATCAGCATCGTCCCGCGACGCGGCCCTCCGAGCCCCGGCGCGGCCGCCCCCGCGGGGCGGCGGGGGCCCGCGCTCGCGGGCGGGGGCGCCGTCCTCGTCGCCGGAGGAAATGGATAGCATCTCGACCTCGGAGTCGTCGTCCTCGTCGCCGCCGCGGCTGGGCTGGCGCGCCTTGGCGCCGCCGCGGGCGTTGGCGGGCGGGCGGACGAGGTTGACGACGGGCTTGTTCGCGCCGGCCGGGCGCTGGTGGCTGAGGTCCCGGGCGGCCTGCTCCTGCAGCGCCATCTGGAGGAGCTCGTCCTCGTCGACATCGCTGTCGCTCATGGCCGGAGGCGTCGGGTCGGGGCCTGGATCTGGAGGGGAGGAGGAGGAGGAGGGAGGGAGGGGGAGTGAGAGGGAGAAATTTCGACCGCCTGGTGGTGGTGGGAGATCTGCACTGCACGCGCGGAAAGACGGGACGGAGTTTGCTGGACCGAACGGCGGTTCAAAGGCGGAAGTGCGGAATGGCTCGTCTCTCTCGTCCCGTGCTTGGATTGGATGCGGACCCGAAGGGAACCGGCTCCGGTGGCCGTGACGTACCGGCCAGAAGCTGAGAAGGATACGGTAAGCGGTACAGCCGTACTGGCAGGCTGAGCTTGCGTGACCGCAACTCTAACGCCTCTTTTGGTTCGAAGGAATTATGTAGGATTTTTATAGTATATGATTTCTATAGAAAAAATTCTTTCATAGCTCTTTGGTTTATAGGAATGAAATCCTATTTTTATGGAAAAATTCTTTCTATCCTCCACATTTTATAGGAAAATAAACATTAGCTTAGACTCAATGGAAAAAATCATATAGTGTGAATCAAAGGGCATCTTCTTTTCTATTCATGTGCATAGAATTTGAGATGCATGTCATCTCATTTCCTATGATTTTTCAATCCTATGAACTAAAGAAGGCCTAAAGCGTGTTTGCTTGAGTCACGGAGTAGAATGTAAATGTAAGTCTTAGAGATATATTTGGGATACATGTATTTGGTAGTCTAGGATTTGTAATCTTGTAATCCGTCTCCTACCTTATCTCCAGGAGAGGCGTCTTGCCCTTCAACTCTTGTATTCAATATATACTCGCCCTCGAGGCTCAATAATACATCCATCATATTGCACCAATCTTCTCTTTTTCCCTTCTAACATGGTATCTATCGCAAGTCGATCCTAAACCTATCTGCCGCTGTTTCCGCACCTGCGCGTCGTCCCTGAGGCGGTCGGTTTCCATGACCGTTGCCGGGGGCCGCGTCGCCCGTACCTAGGATTCGTCCGCCGGTCGTGTTAACCGGCTGCCCTAAAGAGTCTTTTCACCGAGCCTTGCTCCGGGGTTTTCTCTCTCCCGCCGGTCATCTTGATCGCACGTTTTTTTTTGGTTTTTCGATCTATTCTTGATCGGTTTGCGTCGCCCACCACCGCCGTCGACCCCGAGCGTCTCTACTCCGACCCCGGCGCGACCAGACGGCCTCTCCTCTGACCCGGCGGCCACGCGCGCCGAGGCAGCCCGTCAGGGCCAGTCGCCGTCCGCGCGTCGGTCCGCCCATCGCCCTGCGCCGGCCTTCACCGCCCTGCTCCGGCCGGGACACATGCATCGTCCCGACCCGGTGGCCTCGCGCCATGCGACGGCCAATCATAGCCGTAGCTCGCGCGCCGGCTCGCCCATCAATCCACATCACCCGTCTCCGCCGCGTCTACCCGGCGGCCCGGCGGTTTACCTCGCCGGCCTCGTCCTCGGCTGCGTCGGGACGGCTGCGTCGGCTGCCTCAACTCGGGCGCCGCTGCTCCATTGGTCGCTCGGGCCTCGCTGCCCGGGTGTCGGCGTTGCTTTGGCGGCCCGGGCGCTGGTGCTGACAAGCTTGTCCGCGCGACGTCTCACGCCGTCCGTCATCGCCGGCTTCATCTCGGACTCCGCCGCCACCACGCCTCCACCGAGCGGCGTCCCCGACCTCGCGCGCGATCGGCTTGATCTCCCGCTCGTCGTCGCGATCCGCCTCATCTACGCCGCGCGACCGACCTGGCCCGTCGGTTACGCGCGCCTCCGCGGGTCACGTGAAGATCGTCCCCGAGTTTAGCGTGCCTCTCCACCGATCGAGCATCGGGCTGCCGCTGCGTCGCCCCGTTGGGCCGCAGCGCCGCCGCCCCGTGGTTCTCCTCGCGGCTGCATCGAATCGTTCGTCGCCCCTTCGGGTCGTAGTGTCGCGGTACGCGGTCCCGCCGCCGACCCGAGGTCGTCCCCGCGGTTGCACCGAATCGCGAACCGCCATTGTGTGGCCCCTTCGGGCCGCAGCGTCGCGGCCCGCGGTCCCCGCCGCCGCCCAGAGGTCTTCCCGCCGTCGCCACGACCCGCCTGTCGTCGCTGCGTCGCCCCATCGGGCCGTAGCGCCACGGCCCGCGGTCCGCTCCGCCGTCGCCGCGCGTCGACCTCCCATGGTATGTGCCGCGCTGTCTTCCTTTGCGCGGGAATGCCACCATCTGTGCTGGTCTTCGTCACGTTGTCAGGGTTCTTCGCCTATTTCGAGCATCGCCGCCGCGCTCTTAACATGGCCGCCGCCGCCGTCAGGCCGCCGCCGCTGCTCTTCTTCGGCTGCCGCTGCCACTACCCCCGTAGCCGCCGCAGCCGCCCGTCCACCCCCTTCGTCTTCGTCCAGCACCAGCCCGTCACCAGCGTCACCGTCATCTACCCTGACCGCTTCATCTACTCTGACAACCGCGGGCGACATTGGCCTCACGCTGATTGGCGCCGCTACCGTCGTCGAGTCCTTCTCTGCTGGCCTTTCTGACTTCTTCGACATGGCGTACAGCTCGTGCAGGTCCCAGTCTCCGCATGCCCGGTGCTGGCCACACCAATGTGTGCCTTCATCCACGACGTGTCCCCGGGCCTGGCAAGCCTGGTCGGCGCTTCGTCAACTTCGTCTTCGTCCGTCTACTCATGCCCGGTGCTGGCAGCACCGGTGTGTGCCTTCGTCTACGATGTGTCCCCGGGTTTGGCAAACCCGCTGCGACGCGTCGTCAACAACATCTCCTTATCGGCGCACCACTACTTCGACACCACTGCGCCCATGCTAACTCGGCGCCCCCTTGCGCCCGCGGCTCCACGGTGACTTCCTCGACCGGCCACCCCGACTCGACATCGACCACGGCATTCTTCGCACGGCTACCTCGACACGGCTACACCACCCACGCTCTCGGCTACCTCGACAACGGCACAAAGGGCTATCATCCGCTTGAGCAACTCGTCGGCTTCCTCTACAGTCAATGCGTCCGCGACACGACACCGTCCATGATGCTCCCGCTACGACTGTGGGGGGATGTCAGCCCGTCGGCTGATACTCTCTCCAGTCTGACCCTCCGCGACGCTCCTGTTGTTCGCAACGCTACCGCTACGACTGCGGGGGGATCTTAGAGATATATTTGGGATACATGTATTTGGTAGTCTAGGATTTGTAATCCGTCTCCTACCTTATCTCTAGGAGAGGCGTCTTGCCCTCCAAGTCTTGTACTCAATATATACTCGCCCTCGAGGCTCAATAATACATCCATCATATTCCACCAATCTCCTCTCTTTCCCTTCTAACAGTAAGAGCATGCCCGGCCGTTCAGCCCCTCAAAGCGCCAAAAAATGTCGTCTGTGGCCGAATCAGCGTTTACTTTCGGCGTGGAGGCGATTATGTTCCCAGTCGTCGCCCCCAGGTCGCCCCCAAATCGGCGCAAACTCAGCGATTTGATTCAAATTTGTACAAACACGGCACAAACTCGGCAATTTCATCCAGGTTTGTACAAAAAAACAGAAAACAAACTACGCCTACTATGCCTAGCCCTACTACGCCGCTGCCATCGCCCGCCTTCTACATGCCGAGGAGCCTGTAGAACCAGGTGTAGTTGCCGCCGCCACCGTCGTCATCGTTGTCGTCGTCGCCATCGTTGCCTGTGTCCCGCCGGAGCCGCCGTCGTCCCTGCTACACCACTGACCAAGGTCGCCGACGCGCGGGGGTGGACGGCCCGGGCGCGTCCTCGTCATCGCTGTCGAGGACGACAACACCGCCCTCGTCGCATCCGCGGTGCCGGACCTTGATCTCCTCGTAGGCCCGGCGGCGCTGGCGCTCCACCTGCTCACGGACGTATTCCGCCTTCGCCCACTTGAGGGCGGTCTCGTCGGCGGCGGCCATCTCTGTGTGCTCCTTCTTGACGGGGAGCAACCCCGGCTCAGTCTTCGGCCGGACAAGGCGGAGGGAACGAGGGGAGAGGCGGCCGCCCTCGTTGATGACGAGGGCACCGCTGAGGGTGCGGCGCCCAAGCGGTGGCTCCTGCGGCTCCGACTTGACGGGGCGGAGCGCCGGTGACCCGGAGGAGAGCGAACTAGAACCCGACGACGAGGAGGTCGCCGCCTTCATTCACCGCGGCATCCAGGAACTACCATGGCGACGAGAGAAGGACGGGGGCGCCAGGTACTCGAGGCGCGGCGTGTTGCCGGTCTCGATGTGGTCGAGGACGGCCTCGAGGGTGCGGCCGGGCACGCCCCACCATTCGCGTCGCCCGTCAACATTGAGGCGGCCGCGGGGGATGGTGTCGTTGGCTGAGGTGACCTGGTCTTCGTGGCGGTGGTCGAAGTACATCGTCGTGTGGCGGTCGGTGGCATACATCGGCTCCTTCAGCTCCGCCTCCGACAACGACGAACGGATGCGGGCGATCTCGGCGCGCCGTTCAGCCCCGGTGGACACCGGGACGCCACTGGTGCTCAGCCTCCATGAGCCTGGCACCCGCATGTCTGGGGGTGCCGGGTAGTCAGCCTCGTAGAGGAGGCACGCCTCGTCCTCGCGAAGATGGCGTCGGTCGAAGCTGTTCGCCACCGCGGCGTCGCCTGGGTAACGCTCGGCCATTGCTCGTCGGCGGGGGAAGAGGGGGAGAATGGCTTATGTGGCGAGACGAGACGAGAGAGGAGGTGAGGTGTGGCAACTGTGGCATTCACCGGCGGGGAGGTCGGCTTTTATAACCAAAGTGGGGCGGTGAGAACCTGCTCGCCGGGTGCCGTGTGGCGGGAGCGGGCGGGAGCGGGCGGGACGCGCGTCGCGGCACCTTCACTGCGCCGCTCGTGAGGCATCAATGGGAAGCTGGCTGGCGTGGCAGCCTTGGCATTGATTCTTGCGGAAACCGAGGCGATGAGGACGACGAAGCGACGTGTCACTAACTTGGCGGGCCCATTCCCGTTCGCGCCAAAATCAGTTTTCCCCGGCGCCCCCACGCGTCCCCCAGCGCGCCGGGTTCAGCCTGGGTCTGCGGCACCAGTTTCGGCCCAACCCGGTGAAAAAGGGCTCCTCGGGGTGCGATTGGGCCGTATTTTGGCGCCGGCGCGAAAAAATGGCCTGGGGGCTGTTGGGGGCCCGGCTGGAGATGCTCTAAGAGCAACTCCAACGAAGCGACCCAAGTCCTGTCCATTTTGTCCGTGTCTTGTTCGTTTGGGTTGGTCGAGCAGATGGGTTTGTTCCCTTTTCGTTTGGGTCAACTGGTGTGTCCAACGGTAGCAGACGCATTTTATGACATGTCCGCCCCGATATTTTGTCAAACACGTAGCAGGCAATGGAGCTCGCAGCAGCTGGGTGCGGGGAGGTGAGGCCGGCGGCTATAGCAACACCGCCCGGGCGTGGGCACAAGGCGAGGCCAGCGGTCGAGCTCAAACCCCACGGTGGGGGCGGCACGGCGAGCATTGTTGGGGAACGTAGTAATTTCAAAAAAATTCCTACGCACACGTAAGATCATGGTGATGCATAGCAACGAGAGGGGAGAGTGTTGTCTACATACACTCGTAGACCGAAAGCGGAAGCGTTGGCACAACGCGGTTGATGTAGTCGTACGTCTTCACGATCCGACCGATCCAAGTACCGAACGCACGGCACCTCCGAGTTCAGCACACGTTTAGCTCGATGACGTACCACGAACTCCAATCCAGTAGAGCTTCACAGGAGAGTTTCGTCAGCATGACGGTGTGGTGACGATGATGATGTTCTACCGTCGCAAGGCTTCGCCTAAGCACCGCTACAATATGATCGAGGTGGATTATGATGGAAGGGGGCAGCACACACGGCTAAGAGATCAAGAGATCAATTGTTGTGTCTTTGGGGTGCCCCCTGGCCACGTATATAAAGGAGTGGAGGAGGAGGGGGCCGGCCAAGAGGAGGAGGCGCGCCCAAGGAGGGGCAATCCTACTCCAAGTAGGTTTTGCCCCCCTTTCCTATTCCAACTAGGAGAAGGAGGAAGGAGGAGGTGGAGAGAAGGAAGGAGAAGGGGGGTCGCGCCCCCTTCCCTTTCCCAATTCGGATTGGGGCAAGGGGGGCTGCGCGCCACCTCCTGCTGCCTCTCCTCTTCCACTACTTTGGGCCCATGAGGCCCAATAACCCCCACGAGGGGGGTCCGGTAACCCCTGGTACTCCAGTATATATCCGATGACCCCCGGAACCATTCCGGTGTCCGAATATAGTCGTCCAATATATCAATCTTCATGTCTCGACCAGTTTGAGACTCCTCGTCATGTCCATGATCACATCCGGGACTCCGAACAACCTTCGGTACATCAAAACTCATAATATAACCGACATTGAAACGTTAAGCGTGCGGACCCTACAGGTTTGAGAACTATGTAGACATGACCGAGACACGTCTCCGGTCAATAGCCAATAGCGGAACCTGGATGCTCATATTGGCTCCCACATATTCTATGAAGATCTTTATCGGTCAGACCACATAACAACATACGTTGTTCCCTTTATCATCGGTATGTTACTTGCCCGAGATTCGATCGTCGGTATCTCAATACCCAGTTCAATCTCGTTACTGGAAAGTCTCTTTACTCGTTCCGTAATACATCATTCCGCAACTAACTCATTTAGTTGCAATACTTGCAAGGCTTAAGCGATGTGCATTACTGAGAGGGCCCAGAGATACCTCTTCAACAATCGGAGTGACAAATCCTAATCTCGAAATACGCCAACCCAACAAGTACCTTTGGAGACACCTGTAGAGCACCTTTATAATCACCCAGTTACGTTGTGACATTTGGTAGCACACAAAGTGTTCCTCCGGTAAACGGGAGTTGCATAATCTCATAGTCATAGGAACATGTATAAGTTATGAAGAAAGCAATAGCAACAAACTAAACGATCAAGTGCTAAGCTAACGGAATGGGTCAAGTCAATCACATCATTCTCCTAATGATGTGATCCCGTTAATCAAATGACAACTCATGTCTATGGTTAGGAAACATAACCATCTTCGATCAACGAGCTAGTCAAGTATAGGCATACTAGTGACATATTGTTTGTCTATGTATTCACACATGTATTATGTTTCCGGTTAATACAATTCTAGCATGAATAACAAACATTTATCATGACATAAGGAAATAAATAATAACTTTATTATTGCCTCCAGGGCATATTTCCTTCAGTCTCCCACTTGCACTAGAGTCAATAATCTAGTTCACATCGCCATGTGATTTAACATCAATAGTTCACATTACCATGTGATTAACACCCATAGTTCACATCGTCATGTGACCAACACCCAAAGGGTTTACTAGAGTCAATAATCTAGTTCACATCGCTATGTGATTAATACCCAAAGAGTACTAAGGTGTGATCATATTTTGCTTGTGAGGGAAGTTTAGTCAACGGGTCTGCCACATTCAGATCCGTATGTATTTTGCAAATTTCTATGTCAACAATGCTCTGCACGGAGCTACTCTAGCTAATTGCTCCCACTTTCAATATGTATCCAGACTGAGACTTTGAGTCATCTAGATCAGTGTCAAAACTTGCATCGACGTAACCCTTTACGACGAACCTTTTGTCACCTCCATAATCGAGAAACATATCCTTATTCCACTAAGGATAATTTTGACCAATATCCAGTGATCTACTCCTAGATCACTATTGTACTTCCTTGCCAAACACAAGGCAGGGTATACAATAGGTCTGGTACACAGCATGGCATACTTTATAGAACCTATGGCTGAGGCATAGGGAATGACTTTTATTCTCTCTCTATCTTTTGTCGTGGTCGGGTTTTGAGTCTTACTCAACTTCACACCTTGTAACAAAGGCAAGAACTCCTTCTTTGACTGTTCCATTTTGAACTACTTCAAAATCTTGTCAAGGTATGTACTCATTGAAAAACTTATCAAGCGTCTTGATCTATCTCTATAGATCTTGATGCTCAATATGTAAGCAGCTTCACCGAGGTCTTTCTTTGAAAAACTCCTTTCAAACATTCCTTTATGCTTTGCAGAATAATTCTACATTATCTCCGATCAACAATATGTCATTCACATATACTTATCAGAAATGCTGTAGTGCTCCCACTCACTTTCTTGTAAATATAGGCTGCACTGCAAGTCTGTATAAAACTATATGCTTTGATCAACTTATCAAAGCGTATATTCCAACTCCGAGATGCTTGCACCAGTCCATAGATGGATCACTGGAGCTTGCATATTTTGTTAGTACCTTTAGGATTGACAAGACCTTCTGGTTGCATCATATACAACTCTTCTTTAATGAATCCATTCAGGAATGCAATTTTGTTTATCCATTTGCTAGATTTCATAAAATGCGGCAATTGCTAACATGATTCGGACAGACTTAAGCATAAATACGAGTGAGAAACTCTCATCGTAGTCAACACCTTGAACTTGTCGAAAACCTTTTTGCGACAATTCTAGCTTTGTAGATAGTAACACTACTATCAGCGTCCGTCTTCCTCTTGAAGATCCATTAATCTCAATGGCTCGCTGATCAACGGGCAAGTCAATCAAAGTCCATATTTTGTTCTCATACATGGATCTCATCTCAGATTTCATGGCCTCAAGCCATTTTGCGGAATCTGGGCTCATCATCGCTTCCTCATAGTCCGTAGGCTCGTCATGGTCAAGTAACATGACCTCCAGAACAGGATTACCGTACCACTCTGGTGCGGATCTTACTCTGGTTTACCTATGAGGTTCGGTAGTAACTTGATCTGAAGTTACATGATCATCATCATTAGCTTCTTCACTAATTAGTGTAGTAGTCACAGGAACAGATTTCTGTGATGAACTACTTTCCAATAAGGGAGCAGGTACAGTTACCTCATCAAGTTCTACTTTCCTCCCACTCACTTCTTTCGAGAGAAACTCCTTCTCTAGAAAGGATCCATTCTCAGCAATGAATATCTTGCCTTCGGATCTGTGATAGAAGGTGTACCCAACATTTTCTTTTGGGTATCCTATGAAGATGCACTTCTCCGATTTGGGTTTGAGCTTATCAGGTTGAAACCTTTTCACATAAGCATTGCAACCTCAAACTTTAAGAAATGACAACTTAGGTTTCTTGCCAAACCATAGTTCATATGGTGTTGTCTCAACGGATTTGGATGGTGCCCTATTTAATGTGAATGTAGCTGTCTCTAATGCATAACCCCAAAACGATAGTGGTAAATCGGTAAGAGACATCATAGATCACACCATATCTAATAAAGTACGGTTACGATGTTCGGACACACCATTACACTGTGGTGTTCCAGGTGGCGTGAGTAGTGAAACTATTTCACATTGTTTTAACTGAAGGCCAAACTCGTAACTCAAATATTTTACTTCTGCGATCATATCATAGAAACTTTTATTTTTGTTACGATGATTCTCCACTTCACTATGAAATTCTTTGAAATTTTCAAATGTTTCAGACTTGTGTTTCATCAAGTAGATATACTCATATCTGCTCAAATCATCTGTGAATATCAGAAAATAATGATACCTGTCGCGAGCGTCAATATTCATTGGACCACATACATCAGTATGTATGATTTCCAACAAATTTGTTGCTCGCTCCATCGTTTCGGAGAACGGAGTCTTAGTCATCTTGCCCATGAGGGATGGTTCGCAAGCATCAACTGATTCATAATCAAGTGATTCCAAAAGTCCATCAGCATGGATTTTCTTCTTTACACCAATATGACCTAACCGCAGTGCCACAAATAAGTTGCACTATCATTATTAACTTTGCATCTTTTGGCTTCAATATTATAAAAATGTGTATCACCACGATCGAGATCCAACAAACCATTTTCATTGGGTGTATGACCATAGAAGGTTTTATTCATGTAAACAGAACAACAATTATTCACTAACTTACATGAGTAACCGTATTGCAATAAACATGATCCAATCATATTCATGCTCAATGCAAACACTAAATAACATTTATTTTAGGTTTAACACTAATCCCGAAAGTATAGGGAGTGTGCGATGATGATCATATCAATCTTGGAACCATTTCCAGTACACATCGTCACTTCACCCTTAACTAGTCTCTGTTCATTCTGCAACTCCCGTTTCGAGTTACTATTCTTAGCAACTAAACTAGTATCAAATACTAAGGGGTTGCTATAAACATTAGTAAAGTACACATCAATAACATGTATATCAAATATACCTATGTTTACTTTGCCATCCTTCTTATCCGCCAATTACTTGGGGTAGTTCCGCTTCCAATGACCAGTCCCTTTGCAGTAGAAGCACTCAATTTCAGGCTTAGGTCCAGACTTGGGTTTTTTTCACTTGAGCAGCAACTTGGTTGCCGTTCTTCTTGAAGTTCCCCTTTCTTCCCTTTGTCCCTTTACTTGAAACTAGTGGTTTTACCATCAACACTTGATGCTTTTCTTGATTTCTACCTTTGTCGATTTCAGCATCACGAAGAGCTTGGGAATCGTTTCCGTTATCCCTTGCATATTATAGTTCATGACGAAGTTCTACTAACTTGGTGATGGTGACTAGAGAATTCTGTCAATCACTATTTTATCTGGAAGATTAATTCCCACTTGATTCAAGCGATTGTAGTACCCAGACAATCTGAGCACATGCTCACTGCTTGAGCTATTCTCCTCCATCTTTTAGCTATAGAATTATTGGAGACTTCATATCTCTCAACTCGGGTATTTACTTGAAATGTTAACTTCAACTCCTGGAACATCTCATATGGTCCATGACGTTCAAAACGTCTTTGAAGTCCCGATTCTAAGCCGGTTAAGCATGGTGCACTAAACTATCAAGTAGTCATCATATTGAGCTAGCCAAACGTTCATAACATCTGCATCTACTCCTGCAATAGGTTTGTCACCTAGCGGTGCATCAAGGACATAATTCTTCTGTGCAGCAATGAGGATAAACCTCAGATCATGGATCCAATCTGCATCATTGCTACTAGCATCTTTCAACTTAGTTTTCTCTAGGAACATATCAAAAAACAGGGGATCTAAACGCGAGCTATTGATCTACAACATAGATATGCTAATACTACCAGGACTAAGTTCATGATAAATTTAAGTTCAATTAATCATATTACTTAAGAACTCCCACTTAGAAAGACATCCCTCTAATCTTCGAAGTGATCACGTGATCCAAATCAACTAAACCATAACCGATCATCACGTGAAATGGAGTAGTTTTCAATGGTGAACATCATTATGTTGATCATATCTACTATATGATTCACGCTCGACCTTTCGGTCTCAGTGTTCCAAGGCCATATCTGCATATGCTAGGCTCGTCAAGTTTAACCTGAGTATTCTGCGTGTGCAAAACTGGCTTGCACCCGTTGTAGATGGACATAGAGCTTATCACACCTGATCATCACGTGGTGTCTGGGCACGACGAACTTTGGCAACGGTGCATACTCAAGGAGAACACTTTTTATCTTGAAATTTAGTGAGAGATCATCTTATAATGCTACCATCAATCAAAGCAAGATAAGCTGCATAAAAGATAAACATCACATGCAATCAAAATATGTGACATGATATGGCCATCATTATCTTGTGCCTTTGATCTCCATCTCCAAAGCATCGTCATGATTTCCATCGTCACCGACATGACACCATGATCTCCATCATCTTGATCTATATCAATGTGTCGTCACATGGTCGTCTCGCCAACTATTGCTCTTGCAACTATTGCTATCGCATAGCGATAAAGTAAAGCAATTATTTGGCGCTTGCATCTTATGCAATAAAGAGACAACCATAAGGCTTCTGCCAGTTGCCGATAACTTCAACAAAACATGATCATCTTATACAACAACTTATATCGCATCACATCTTGACCATATCACATCACAACATGCCCTGCAAAAACAAGTTAGACGTCCTCTACTTTGTTGTTGCAAGTTTTACGTGGCTGCTACGGGCTTAGCAAGAACCGTTCTTACCTACGCATCAAAACCACAATGATAGTTTGTCAAGTTGGTGCTGTTTTAAACTTCTCAAGGACCGGGCGTAGCCACACTCGGTTCAACTAAAGTTGGAGAAACTGACACCCGCTAGTCACCTGTGCGCATAGCAAGGCGGTAAAACCAGTCTCGCGTAAGAGTACGCGTAATGTCGGTCCGGGCCGCTTCATCCAACAATACTGCCGAACCAAAGTGTGACATGATGGTAAGCAGTATGACTTATATCGTGCACAACTCACTTGTGTTCTACTCATGCATATTACATCAACGCATAAAACCTGGCTCGGATACCATTGTTGGGGAACGTAGTAATTTCAAAAAAAAATCCTACGCACATGCAAGATCATGGTGATGCATAGCAACGAGAGGGGAGAGTGTTGTCTACGTACCCTCGTAGACCCAAAGCGGAAGCGTTAGCACAACACGGTTGATGTAGTCGTACGTCTTCACGATCCGACCGATCCAAGTACTGAACGCACGACACCTCCGAGTTCAGCACACGTTTAGCTCGATGACGTACCACGAACTCCAATCCAGTAGAGCTTCACAGGAGAGTTCCGTCAGCACGACGGCGTGGTGACGATGATGATGTTCTACCGTCGCAAGGCTTCGCCTAAGCACCGCTACAATATGATCGAAGTGGATTATGATGGAAGGGGGCAGCACACACGGCTAAGAGATCAAGAGATCAATTGTTGTGTCTTTGGGGTGCCCCCTGGCCACGTATATAAAGGAGTGGAGGAGGAGGGGGCCGGCCAAGAGGAGGAGGCGCGCCCAAGGAGGGGCAATCCTACTCCAAGTAGGTTTTGCCCCCCTTTCCTATTCCAACTAGGAGAAGGGGGAAGGAGGAGGTGGAGAGAAGGAAGGAGAAGGGGGGCCGCGCCCCCTTCCCTTTCCCAATTCGGATTGGGGCAAGGGGGGCTGCGCGCCACCTCCTGCTGCCTCTCCTCTTCCACTACTTTGGGCCCATGAGGCCCAATAACCCCCGGGGGGGTTTCGATAACCCCCCGGTACTCTGGTATATATCCGATGACCCCCGGAACCATTCCGGTGTCCGAATATAGTCGTCCAATATATCAATCTTCATGTCTCGACCATTTCGAGACTCCTCGTCATGTCCGTGATCACATCCGGGACTCCGAACAACCTTTGGCACATCAAAACTCATAAACTCATAATATAACCGACATCGAAACATTAAGCGTGCGGACCCTACGGGTTGGAGAACTATGTAGACATGACCGAGACATGTCTCCGGTCAATAGCCAATAGCAGAACCTGGATGCTCATATTGCTCCCACATATTCTACGAAGATCTTTACCGGTCAGACTGCATAACAACGTGCGTTGTTCCCTTTGTCATCGGTATGTTACTTGCCCGAGATTCGATCGTCGGTATCTCAATACCTAGTTCAATCTCGTTACTGGAAAGTCTCTTTACTTGTTCCGTAATACATCATTCTGCAACTAACTCATTTAGTTGCAATGCTTGCAAGGCTTAAGTGATGTGCATTACCGAGAAGGCCCAGAGATACCTCTCCGACAATCGGAGTGACAAATCCTAATCTCGAAATACACCAACCCAACAAGTACCTTTGGAGACACCTGTAGAGCACCTTTATAATCATCCAGTTACATTGTGATGTTTGGTAGCACACAAAGTGTTCCTTCGGTAAATGGGAGTTGCATAATCTCATAGTCATAGGAACATGTATAAGTTATGAAGAAAGCAATAGCAACAAACTAAACGATCAAGTGCTAAGCTAATGGAATGGGTCAAGTCAATCACATCATTCTCCTAATGATGTGATCCCGTTAATCAAATGACAACTCATGTCTATGGTTAGGAAACATAACCATCTTCGATCAATGAGCTAGTCAAGTAGAGGCATACTAGTGACATACTATTTGTCTATGTATTCACACATGTATTATGTTTCCGGTTAATACAATTCTAGCATGAATAATAAACATTTATCATGATATAAGGAAATAAATAATAACTTTATTATTGCCTCTAGGGCATATTTCCTTCAAGCATGGTGTGTGTCAGTGGCCCAACATAAACTACCTCAGGTTGCAGGAACGCTGCCAAGTCAGCACGAGAAGGCAGCATGGCAACAAAAAGGTATCCTTCGACCATTCAGGGACAAGGGCGTGTCACCTCCAGCCCACCTCGGATCAAGCAACCAAACCACAGGTTCGTGGGCCCAGAGTGGGTGAGCTCTACATAAGGAGCGAGGCGCGACTGGATCGGCGTCCAGTTGGATCAGGAAAACGGCATGGCACGGCACGACTCTTCTTTTGCTTTCTTCTTATCTCGCGAGAGAAATATGAAACATGATCAAATGTGATGGGGACGTTTTTTTAGTGAAGAGAGGAATTTTTAGATCAATGGGGCACATGATAAGATGTAGCATGTGTGAATGTGTAGTTGACGTTTTGGCAGAGCTTAGAGAGGGTATGTGTACGTATTCGAGAGAGGTATGGATAGAGGGGCAGGGGGTGCTATGAGAGAGATATCATGAGAAATGAGAGAGGTCTAAAGAGAGAGACGAATAGGATGTCTCGGCGAGAGATGGCCTTGAGTGTGTCGATGCAAGGGAGAAGGGAAGAGAGACATGAGCAGAAATAGTGTGTGCCGTGTGTGTGTGTTTGTTGGTATGTGCGGGTGTGAGGAGATAGCGAGACCTAGGGGAGGGTGTGTGATAGTGTGGGGTATGGTGGGACGAGGTGAGGCCCCTATGTTGGTTCCATCCTACGCCACATTGGTCGGCCTGTGACGCATTACACGGAGACCCGTGGACAACGAGTGAAGTCTCAAATAAACCTTATGGTTGTAGACGCCGTCGCAAATGAACCCCCACATCCAAATCCCGGAAGTCTGTACCCCAACCTCTCCGATCTCGGTTGTTTTGAGGCTTCTGTGCCTGTCCAAATGCTGGAATTCATACGTGGCGCAGGAAAGAGTGGGAACTGGCTGAGTCAGCTTCTGTAGGTGGGGTCTTAGGCTAAAACATGGTCGAGCCGAACCAAGTCGCTCGCTCCCCCCGTCTTCCACTTGCCTCTTCCTCTCCCGCGACGCCTCAGTTCCTCCTCTTCCACGTCGGTGATGGCGACGAGCGGATGATCGCGGCAGCGGGCGACAACCACACTGACAGAAAGAAGCAAGGTACGCCCGATCTGTTTCCCCTCTATATTGTCAGGTTTTTTCTTCCTTTCTGGATCGGTTAGGTTTAGGATTTTTGAAGGGTGAAGCCATGAAAATTTGGGGCCCTAATCGGTCGATTTGCTGGTGATTTCTGTTGTCAAGTGTAGTAATCATTTTGCCCATCTTGCAATGTAGGTTCTTTCTGTTGAATCCATGGACCCGGCTGAGATTTTGAATGTCAGATTTCATATAGGGGGGCAATTTGTTCATATTAGTCCTTCTCTAGACTATGTTGGGGAGATGTGGCCTACTCTCATATTGGAAGGGACAAGCTTTCCTTGCCATGCGTGAAAGGATTTCTTGCAGATCATATGGCAGTTAAGGAAAGCATGAACATTTTTCTTTCTTATGCCTAGTAGAGAGTTGGTTAATGGGCTCATGTTTCTGTATGATGATGCTAGGTGCATGAGAATGTCAGATCATATAACTGATGGTGGATTCATAGATAAGTACAATGGGGAAGAGGATGGAGAAGGAAAGGAGGGCAGTTCAAGTGGGTCTGATTTTGAGGATGAAATTAAGGATACATGGATAGTGGAAGTGAAGAATATATGCCTATCATCATGAGTGTTGAAGAAGTGCAATTGGAACATGTGGATGCAGAAGAAGAAATATTTGAGCAAGTGTTTGTCCCCAATGACACTGGTGTTATTACTGCGGTCATAAGCAGCCCAATGAAGAGGATTTCTCAAGGGTGCAATCCTTCTCAGAGTTCACAGGTGATCAATCATTCCCAGCCTTCAACACATATTGCAGTAGCAGTGCAAGCAAGGCATATAACAACAGCTATAGGAGCAGAGCATGTTGCAGCAGCTCAAGGAGCAGAAAAGTGCAGCAGCAGAGCATGCAGCAGCTCAAGGAGCAGGAAATGCAGCAGCAGAGCAAGGAGCAGAGCATGCAGTAGCAGAGCAAGGGGCAGAGCTAGCAAAGGAAGAGTCTGACTCAGATGATTCAGAGGACAATGAATATGTCCCACACACTGATGACAGTGGAAAGGAATCAGAGGTAGTAGAGTTGAGAAAGCATGCAAGACAGTTCAGGAAAAAGATGAAAGATTCTAGGAAATGGGCTACTTCAGATGCATCAGGGGCTATGCCTATTGATTTAATTGTAATGTTGAGGAGGTAGTAGAAGAAATGGAATTTGACTCTTTTGATGAAGATTACTCCTATGATGGAGATGAACAGGGGAACATGGTTGGGAGGAAGAGCAGATACCCAAAATTTAACTCTGAAACTGATATCCCACATTTCAGTTTAGGGATGGTTTTTAGGAGCAAAAATCAGTTTTTGAAAGCTGTTAAGAGATATGGTCTTGCTACAAAAAGAAGCATCAGATTTGTGAAGTTTGAGGAGAATAGGGTTAGATCCAAATGTGCATGGCCTGGCTGTCCATGGCTTGTATATGGAGCAAAAACAAGCAGGTGATCAAGGTTTCAAATAATAACATATGAGGAAGAGCATCACTGTGCACAAAACAGAGAAAACATGCTTGTTTCTGCAAAGGTCATAGCAGAAAAATATGAGCATTGCATTCTGGCCAATCCTATGTGGAAGATTGATAGTATTAAAGCCACTATACTGCAAGATATGTTTGTTGATGTATCCACTTCCAAGTGTAAGGCAACAAAAAAGATTGTTATGGATAAGCTTTTGTCTGGTATGAAGAGTGAGTACACAAAATATTTGACTGCCAGCTAGAGTTGCTTAGGAGTAAACCTGGAAGTATAGTAGTTGTTTGCTTGGACCCAACAGAAATGGAAGTGAATGTTTTCCAGCAGCTCTATGTTTGCTACAATGCTTTGAAGCAAGGGTTTAAAGCTGGGTGCAGGAAGGTGATAGGGCTAGATGGGTGCTTTTTCAAAGGAGCATGCCAGGGTGAATTACTTGCTGCAATTGCTAGGGATGCAAACAACCAAATGTACCCCGCAGCTTGGCCAGTTGTTGAAAAGGAGACTACAGAAACATGGAAATGGTTCATTGGGTTGCTAATTAAGGATTTAGATATAAATGATCAAGGAGCTAGGTGGGTTTTCATATCTGACCAACAAAAGGTAAACATTGTTGTTGTATGCTTTGTTATTTGTTGCTCCTGCAATTGTTATATTTGTTGTTGTTGCAACTATTATATTTGTTATGTGCTGCAAAATTGTTATATTTGTTGTTGTATGCTATGTTATTTGTTAGGATAGGGGTTGTTGACATGGTTAGGGTAGGGGTTGTGACAAGGTTAGGGTAGGGGTTGTTGACAAGGTTAGGGTAGGGGTTGTCGACAAGGTTAGGGTAGGGGTTGTCGACACAGTTAGGGTAGGGCTTGTGACAGGGTTAGGGTAGGGCTTGTGACAGGTTTAGGGTAGCGGTTGTGACAAGGTTAGGGTAGGGGTTGTCGACATGGTTAGGGTAGGGGTTGTCGACAAGGTTAGTGTAGGGGCTGTCGACACGGTTAGGGTAGGGGTTGTCGACAAGGTTAGTGTAGGGGTTGTTGACACGGTTAGTGTAGGGGTTGCCTTTTATTAATTGAAACATGCTAACTATTAATTCAAAATTGCTTCTGTTAATTCATATATGCCTTTTATTAATTCAAACTTGCTACTGTTAATTCAAACATGCCTTTTATTAATTCAAACATGCTTTGTATTAATTCAAACTTGCTCCTGTTAATTCAACCATGCCTTTTATTAATTCAAACTTGCTTCCGTTAATTCAACCATGCCTTTTATTAATTCAAACTTGCTTCTGTTAACTCAACCATGCCTTTTATTAATTCAAACTTGATTCTGTTAATTCAAACTTGCTTGTATTAATGCAAAACTGCCTTTTGTAGGGATCAATTAATAGCATGATGGATTACTTGCCTAGGGCACAACATAGGATGTGTGCTAGGCACATTTATGCCAATTGGAGAAAGAAGCATAGAGATCATGAACTATAGAAAAGGTTCTGGGCAATTGCCAAGTCTTCTAACAGAGAGGATTTCAACTATAACAAGGCCAAGCTTGCTCAAACAATACTAGGAAAATGGCTATAACTAATATAGGCATTAATGGCGCACCATGTATGTGGTGCGCCACTGCTATATAGCAGTGGCGCACCTGATACAGGTACGCCATTAATGTCCACATTACTAATGGCGCACCTGGTCTGTGGTGCGCCATTACTAATTTTGAAAAATAAAATAAAAAAAACATGTTAGTAGTGGCGCACCAATGGATAGTGCGCCATAACTAGTTAAAACTAGTAATGGCGCACCACATGATACGTCTCCAACGTATCTATAATTTTTGATTGCTCCATGCTATATTATCTACTGTTTTGGACATTATTGGGCTTTATTATCCATTTTTATATTATTTTTGGGACTAACCTATTAACCGGAGGCCCAGCCCAGAATTGTTGTTTTTTGCCTGTTTTAGGGTTTCAAAGAAAAGGAATATCAAACGGAGTCCAAACGGAATGAAACCTTCGGAAACATGATTTTCTCATCAGATAAGATCCAGGAGACTTGGACCCTCCGTCAAGAAAGCCACGAGGTGGTCACGAGGGTGGAGGGCGCGCCCCCGAGGGCGCGCCCCCTACCTCGTGCGCCCCTCGAAGCTCCACCGAGGTACTTCTTCCTCCTATATATATCTACGTACCGCCAAACGATCAGATACGGAGCCAAAAACCTAATTCCACCGCCACAACTTTCTGTATCCACAAGATCCCATCTTGGGGGCTGTTCCGGAGCTCCGCCGGAGGGGGCATCGATCACGGAGGGCTTCTACATCATCATCCAAGCCCCTCCGATGAAGTGTGAGTAGTTTATTTCACACCTATGGGTCCATAGTTAGTAGCTAGATGGCTTCTTCTCTATTTTTGGATCTCAATACAATATTCTCCCCCTCTCTCGTGGAGATCTATTCGATGTAATCTTATTTTTGCGGTGTGTTTGTTGAGACCGACAAATTGTGGGTTTATGATCAAGTCTATCTATGAATAATATTTGAATCTTCTCTAAATTATTTTATGTATGATTGGTTATCTTTGCAAGTCTCTTCGAATTATTAGTTTGGTTTGGCCTACTATATTGGTTGTTCTTGCCATGGGAGAAGTGCTTAGCTTTGGGTTCGATCTTGCGGTGTCCTTTCCCAGTGACAGAAGGGGCAGCAAGGCACGTATTGTATCGTTGCCATCGAGGATAACAAGATGGGGTTTTTATCATATTGCATGAAACTATCCCTCTACATCATGTCATCTTGCTTAAGGCGTTACTCTGTTTTTAACTTAATACTCTAGATGCATGTTGGATAGCGGTCGATGAGTGGAGTAATAGTAGTAGATGCAGGCAGGAGTCGGTCTATTTGTCTCGGACGTGATGCCTATATACATGATCATACCTAGATACTCTCATAACTATGCTCAATTCTGTCAATTGCTCAACAGTAATTTGTTCACCCACCGTAGAATACTTATGCTCTTGAGAGAAGCCACTAGTGAAACGTATGGCCCCCGGGTCTCTTTCTCATCATATCAATCTCCATCACTTTATTATTGCTTTGCTTTTTACTTTGCCTTTTACTTTTCACTTTGCATCTTTATACCAAAAATACCAAAAATATTATTTATCATCTCTATCAAATCTCACTTTCGTAAGTGACCGTGAAGGGATTGACAACCCCTAAGCACGTTGGTTGCGTTGAGCTATTGTTTTTGTGTATGTACGAGGGACTCGTGCGTAGCCTCCTACTAGATTGATACCTTGGTTCTCAAAAACCGAGGGAAATACTTACGCTACTTTGCTGCATCATCCTCTCCTCTTCGGGGATATCCAACGCAGTGCTCAAGAGGTAGCAAGAAGAATTTCTAGCGCCGTTGTCGGGGAGTCTGCGCAAAAGTCAACATACCAAGTACCCATCACAATCCGTATCTCCCGCATTACATTATTTGCCATTTGCCTCTCGTTTTCCTCTCCCCCAATTCACCCTTGCTGTTTTATTCGCCCTCTCTCTCTCTCTCTATCCTCCCTCTCTTTCTCTATTTGCCTCATTTTGCTCGCTTGCCTTTTTGTTTGCTTGTGTGTTAGTTTTCTTGTTTGTCGCGATGGCTCAAGATAATACTAAATTGTGTGACTTCACCAATACCAACAACAATGATTTCCTTAGCACTCTGATTGCTCCTCTTACCAATGCTGAATCTTGTGAAATTAATACTGCTTTGCTGAATCTTGTCATGAAAGATCCGTTCTCCGGCCTTCCTAGTGAAGATGCCGCTACCCATCTAAATAGCTTCGTTGATTTGTGTGACATGCAACAGAAGAAAGATGTCGATAATGATATTGTTAAATTGAAGTTATTTCCTTTTTCGCTTAGAGATCGTGCTAAAGCTTGGTTTTCATCTTTGCCTAAAAATAGTATTGATTCATGGAACAAGTGCAAAGATGCTTTTATCTCTAAGTATTTTCCTCCCGCTAAGATCATCTCTCTTAGAAACAATATTATGAATTTTAAGCAACTTGATCATGAACATGTTGCACAAGCTTGGGAGAGAATGAAATTAATGATACGTAATTGCCCTACTCATGGTTTAAATTTGTGGATGATTATACAAAAAAATTATGCTGGATTGAATTTTTCTTCTAGAAACCTTTTAGATTCGGCCGCGGGAGGCACTTTTATGGAAATCACTTTAGGATAAGCTACTAAACTCCTAGATAATATTATGGTTAATTATTCTCAATGGCATACTGAAATATCTACTAAAACGGTGCATGCGATAGAAGAAATTAATGTTTTGAGTGGAAAGATGGATGAACTTATGAAATTATTTGCTAATAAGAGTGTTTCTTATAATCCTAATGATGTGCCATTGTCTACTTTGATTGAGAATAATAATGAATCTATGGATGTGAATTTTGTTGGTAGGAACAATTTTGGTAACAACGCATATAGAGGAAATTTCAATCCTAGGCCTTATCCTAGTAATCCCTCTGACAATTTTGGTAATTCCTACAACAATTCTTATGGAAATTATAATAAGATGCCCTCTGATTTTGAATCTAATATTAAAGAATTTATTTCTTCACAAAAGAATTTTAATGCTATGATTGAAGAAAAATTGCTTAAGATTGATGATTTGGCTAGGAACGTTGATAGAATTGCTCTTGATGTTGATTCTTTGAAACTTAGATCTATTCCACCTAAGCATGATATCATTGAGTCTCTCAAAGCCATGAGAATTTCCATTGACGAGTGCAAAGAAAGAAACACTAGGATGCGTGCTAAGAAAGATGCCTTTATAAAAGCGTGTTCTTCTAGTTCCTATGAAAATAATGATGAAGATCTAAAAGTTATTGATGTGTCCCCTATTAAATCTTTGTTTTGCAATATGAATCTTGATAATGATGGGACTGAATATGATCCACCTTTACCTAGAAGGCGTTCCAAGAATTCTGAATTTTTTGATCTTGATGCTAAATTTGATAAAAGTGGGATTGAAGAAATTAAAACCCTAGATGATGCTAAACCCACTATATTGGATTTAAAGGAATTTAACTATGAAAATTTCTCTTTGATTGATTGTATTTCCTTGTTGCAATCCGTGCTAAATTCTCCTCACGCTTATAGTCAAAATAAAGCGTTTACTAAACATATCATTGATGCTTGATGCAATCTTATGAAGAAAAGCTTGAGTTGAAAGTTTCTATCCCTAGAAAACTTTATGATGAGTGGGAACCTACTATTAAAATTAATATTAAAGATTATGAGTTTTATGCTTTGTGTGATTTGGGTGCTAGTGTCTCTACTATTCCCAAAACTTTGTGTGATTTGCTAGATTTCCGTGATTTTGATGATTGCTCTCTAAACTTGCATCTTGCGGATTCCACTATTAAGAAACCTATGGGAATAATTAATGATGTTCTTATTGTTGCAAATAGGAATTATGCGCCCGTCGATTTTATCATTCTTGATATAGATTGCAATCCTTCTTGCCCTATTATTCTCGGTAGACCTTTCCTTAGAACGGTTGGTGCAATTATTGATATGAAGGAAGGGAATATTAGATTCCAATTTCCATTAAAAAGGGCATGGAACACTTCCCTAGAAAGAAAATAAAATTACCATATGAATCTATCATGAGAGCCACTTATGGATTGCCTACCAAAGATGGCAATACCTAGATCTATTCTTCCTTGTTATGCCTAGCTAGGGGCGTTAAACGATAGCGCTTGTTGGGAGGCAACCCAATTTTATTTTTATTCCTTGATTTTTGCTCATGTTTAGTAATAAATAATTTATCTAGCCTATGTTTTGGTTGTGTTTTTTGTGTTTAATTAGTGTTTGTGCCAAGTAGAACCGTTGGGAAGACTTGGGGAAAGTCTTATTGAACTTGCTGTAAAAAATAGAAACTTTAGCGCTCACGAGAACTGCCGTAATTTTTATTTTGAGAGTGGTATTTAGTTAATTATTTTTGCAGATGATTAATAGATAAATTCCTCACGTCCAGCAATTTATTTTAGAATTTTTGGGGTTCCAGATCTTGCACTAGCTACAGATTACTATAGACAGTTCTGTTTTTGACAGATTCTGTTTTTCGTGTGTTGTTTGCTTATTTTAATGAATCTATGACTAGTAAAATAGTTTATGAATCATATAGAAGTTGGAATACGGTAGGTTTAACATCCATATAAATAAATAATGAGTTCATTACAGTACCTTGAAGTGGTCTTTTGTTTTCTTTCGCTAACGGAGCTCACGAGATTTTCTACTTTAAGTTTTGTGTTGTGAAGTTTTCAAGTTTTGGGTAAAGATTGATGGATTATGGAACAAGGAGTGGCAAGAGACTAAGCTTGGGGATGCCCATGGCACACCCAAGATAATCTAAGGACACCTAAAAGCCAAAGCTTGGGGATGCCCCGGAAGGCATCCCCTCTTTCGTCTACTTCTATCGGTAACTTTACTTGGAGCTATATTTTTATTCACCACATGATATGTGTTTTGCTTGGAGCGTCTTTTATGATTTGAGTCTTTGCTTATTAGTTTACCACAATCATCCTTGCTGTACACACCTTTTGAGAGAGTCATACATAATTTGGAATTTGATAGAATAATCTATGTGCTTTACTTATATCTTTTGAGCTATATAATTTTGCTCTAGTGCTTCAGTTATATCTTTTAGAGCACGGTGGTGGATTTTTTTATAGAAACTATTGATCTCCAATGCTTCACTTAGATTATTTTGAGAGTCTTAATAGCATGGTAATTTGCTTAATAATAAATATGCTTGGTATTCAAGATTTGTAAAACCTTCTTTTGAGTGCGTTGAATACTAAGAAAAAATTGATGCTTGATAATTGTTTTGAGATATGAGGATGGTGATATTAGAGTCATGCTAGTTGAGTAGTTGTGAATTTGAGAAATGCTTGTGTTAAAGTTTGTGATTCCCGTAGCATGCACATATGGTGAACCGTTATGTGATGAAGTCGGAGCATGATTTATTTATTGATTGTCTTCCTTATGAGTGGCGGTCGGGGACGAGCGATGGTATTTTCCTACCAATCTATCCCCCTAGGAGCATGCATGTAATACTTTGCTTTGATAACTTCTAGATTTTTGCAATAAGTATATGAGTTCTTTATGACTAATGTTGAGTCCATGGATTATACGCACTTTCCTTCCTTCCACCACTGCTAGCCTCTCTAATACCGCACACTTTTCGCTGGTATCATACACCTACCAAATACCTTCCTCAAAACAGCCACCATACCTACCTATCATGGAATTTCCATAGACATTCTGAGATATATTGCCATGCAACTTTCCACTGTTCCGTTCATTATGACACGCTCCATCATTGTCATATTGCTAGCATGATCATGTAGTTGACATCGTATTTGTGGCAAAACCACCGTTCATAATTCTTTCATACATGTCACTCTTGATTCATTGCATATCCCGGTACACCGCCGGAGGCATTCATATAGAGTCATATTTTGTTCTAAGTATTGAGTTGTAATTGTTGAGTTGTAAGAAAATAAAAGTGTGATGATCATCATTTTAGAGCATTGTCCCAAGTGAGGAAAGGATGATGGAGACTATGATTCCCCCACAAGTCGGGATGAGACTCCGGACAAAAAAAAAGAGGCCATAAAAAGGAGAAGGCCCCAAAAAATGAGAGAAAAAGAGAGAAGGGACAATGTTACTATCCTTTTACCACACTTGTGCTTCAAAGTAGCACCATGATCTTCATGATAGAGAGTCTCTCATTTTGTCACTTTCATATACTAGTGGGAATTTTTCATTATAGAACTTGGCTTGTATATTCCAATGATGGGCTTCCTCAAAATGCCCTAGGTCTTCGTGAGCAAGCGAGTTGGATGCACACCCACTTAGTTTCTTTTGTTGAGCTTTCATATACTTATAGCTCTAGTGCATCCGTTGCATGGCAATCCCTACTCACTCACATTGATATCTATTGATGGGCATCTCCATAGCCTGTTGATACACCTAGTTGATGTGAGGCTATCTTCTCCCTTTTGTCTTCTCCACAACCACCATTCTATTCCACATATAGTGCTATATCCATGGCTCACGCTCATGTATTGCGTGAAGATCGAAAAAGTTTGAAAATGTCAAAAGTATGAAACAATTGCTTGGCTTGTCATCGGGGTTGTGCATGATTTAAATACTTTGTGTGGTGAAGATAGAGCATAGCCAGACTATATGATTTTGTAGGGATAGCTTTCTTTGGCCATATTATTTTTAGAAGACATAATTGCTTTGTTAGTATGCTTGAAGTATTATCATTTTTGTGTCAATATGAACTTTTGTCTTGAATCTTTTGAATCTGAATATTCATACCACAATTAAGAAGATTTACATTGAAATTATGCCAAGTAGCACTCCACATCAAAAATTCTGTTTTTATCATTTACCTACTCGAGGACGAGCAGGAATTAAGCTTGGGGATGCTTGATACGTCTCCAACGTATCTATAAATTTTGATTGCTCCATGCTATATTATCTACTGTTTTGGACATTATTGGGATTTATTATCCACTTTTATATTATTTTTGGGACTAACCTATTAACCGGAGGCCCAACCCAGAATTGTTGTTTTTTGCCTGTTTTAGGGTTTCGAAGAAAAGGAATATCAAACGGAGTCCAAACGGAATGAAACCTTCGGAAACGTGATTTTCTCATTAGATAAGATCTAGGAGACTTGGACCCTCCATCAAGAAAGCCACGAGCCGATCAAGAGGGTGGAGGACGCGCCCCCCTGCCTCGTGGGCCCCTCGAAGCTCCACCGACATACTTCTTCCTCCTATATATATCCATGTACCCCCAAATGATCAGATACAGAGCCAAAAACCTAATTCCACCGCCGCAACTTTCTGTATCCACGAGATCCCATCTTGGGGCCTATTCCGGAGCTCCGCCGGAGGGGGCATCGATCACGGAGGGCTTCTACATCATCATCCAAGCCCCTCCGATGAAGTGTGAGTAGTTTATTTCAGACCTACGGGTCCATAGTTAGTAGCTAGATGGCTTCTTCTCTCTTTTTGGATCTCAATACAATGTTCTCCCCCTCTCTCGTGGAGATCTATTTGATGTAATATTCTCTTTGCGGTGTGTTTGTTGAGACCGATGAATTGTGGGTTTATGATCAAGTCTGTCTATGAATAATATTTGAATCTTCTCTGAATTCTTTTATGTATGATTGGTTATCTTTGCAAGTCTCTTTGAATTATCAGTTTGGTTTGGCCTACTAGATTGGTTGTTCTTGCCATGGGATAAGTGCTTAGCTTTGGGTTCGATCTTACGGTGTCCTTTCCCAGTGATAGAAGGGGCAGCAAGGCACATATTGTATCGTTGCCATCGAGGATAACAAGATGGTTTTTTTTATCATATTGCATGAAACTATCCCTCTACATCATGTCATCTTGCTTAAGGCGTTACTCTGTTTTTAACTTAGTACTCTAGATGCATGTTGGATAGCGGTCGATGAGTGGAGTAATAGTAGTAGATGCAGACAGGAGTCGGTCTATTTGTCTCGGACGTGATGCCTATATACATGATCATACCTAGATATTCTCATAACTATGCTCAATTCTGTCAATTGCTCAACAGTAATTTATTCACCCACCATAGAATACTTATGCTTTTGAGAGAAGCCACTAGTGAAACGTATGGCCCCCGGGTCTCTTTCTCATCATATCAATCTCCATCACTTTATTATTGCTTTGCTTTTTTACTTTGCCTTTTACTTTTCACTTTGCATCTCTATACCAAAAATACCAAAAATATTATTTATCATCTCTATGAGATCTCACTTTCGTAAGTGACCGTGAAGGGATTGACAACCCCTAAGCGCGTTGGTTGCGTTGAGCTATTGTTTTTGTGTAGGTATGAGGGACTCGTGCGTAGCCTCCTACTGGATTAATACCTTGGTTCTCAAAAACTAAGGGAAATACTTACACCACTTTGCTGCATCATCCTCTCCTCTTCAGGGAAATCCAACGCAATGCTCAAGAGGTAGCACCACACACCAGGTGCGCCATTAGTAACCCTGGTTACTAATGGCGCATTCTTAGGTGGTGCGCCATTGGCAACCTGGGAGCAGCTAGATATTTTGGACAGCCACCTACCACACTCACTTTCCCCACTTCATTCTCTCAACTCTACCAAGCTTGGTCTCGGCTGCCTCCTCCTCCTCACCTCATTTGCACCATAGATTCACCCAAATTAAGTGGTTAAATTTCCTTTTTTGATAGGTAAGTAAGGGGAAAGCTTTCTTTATGTTCTAGATCAACTTTTTTCTCCCTCCAACAATGTACACACTTTTTATGGCCTAGATCTACGTATGTTTGTGGTGTTGCATATGTTTGTGTTTGCAGGTACCGATATTTGAAATGCGATAGTTGCCAATATTTTGCCGGAATGTTGATTCATTTCCGTTTCGGCGAGAATTTGGCACTATGCATTCTTTTTGGTCCTATTTTTAGGCAAAGTCATGCCAAATTTTTTTGGTTGTAAAATATCGTTTTGCTCTACCCCGTAGGCGACCATGGTCTGCACGATGACCGAAGGCATCGTGAATAGGTTTTTGAGCTCCGCGAAGGCCGAGATGCTTCAAAAGAACAAGACGGAGATAAGATGTCCGTGTCGAAGATGCAAGCTGAAGAGCCTTATGGACCCGGATTCCGTACAGGTGCGGGACCACCTGCTCTTGTGTGGTTTCATGGATGGCTATCGGTGGCAAGGTGATGAAGATGATTATGAATTCGTCCATGGGGGCCGGGCAAGAAATGAGGAAGGGCAGCAAGACAACCGCGGCGAGGGCGGGCGAGAAGACGAAGAATCTCTAGGACATGATCACGAAGTAGATGCAGTACACAATCATCATGTAGAAGATGTTGGACACGATGATGAGGAAGATCAAGACGAAGGGCATGATCATGAAGATGCCGGAGCAGATGACGATGGACCATCGATGGGCTGGGTGCAGGACCCTCATATTCAAGAGCTGCTTCTCAAGCAGACGAGTAACGCAAGAGCTGCCGCCCGAGAGAAAGCCAAGCTGGATCAACTAGAGATAGACGCGGTTACTCCATTGTATGAAGGATGCAGGCCCGAGGATACCCGCCTGAAAGTAACGCTCATGGCTCTGGAGATGAAGGTAAAACACAAAATGACCGATGCATGCTTCGACGAGAACATGTCATTCTGGCACGAACGTCTTCCCAAGGGGAACAAGTGCCCGACGAATTTTGAGGAGGCGAAGAAAATCATGTGTCCTCTGGATTTACCGCATGTGAAATACCATGTGTGCATGAACAATTGCATCATTTATCGGGACGAGCACGCGGAGTCTACCATATGTCCGGTGTGCGGCGTCACTCGATACAGGAAGAGGAAGAAAGCTCCTCGAAAAGTGGTGTGGTACTTTCCGATCACTCCTCGTCTGCAGCAGTATTTTGCGGACCCTAAGTTAGAAAAGCTCCTACGTTGGCACGCGGATAGGGAGGTGAAGAAGCGAGAAGATGACGGAAATGATTCGGAGATAAATAAAAAGACAAGATGCTGAGTCACCCTAAGGATGCGAGCCAGTGGCAAGCGTTGAACTTCGAACACCCGGAATTTGGGGACGATCCAAGGAACATCTGCTGGGTGCGAGCACAGATGGAGTCAATCCGTTTGGCAGCCAGAGAAGCACACATAGCACCTGGCCTGTGTTTGTGTGGATGTACAACCTTCCCCCCTGGTTGTGCATGAAGAGGAAGTACATTCACATGAGTATGCCAATTGAAGGGCTGAAACAACCAGGGAACGACATCAATCTGTATCTGGGGCTGCTGAAAAAGGAGCTAGACACGCTGTGGAAAACGCCAGCCAATACGTGGGACGCCGCAAAGAAAGAATATTTCCCTATGAGAGCCGCACTACTCACGACAGTGCACGGCTATCTCGGTTACGGATATGTCGCGGGGCAGGTGGTCCACATATTTTGTGCATGCATCAGGTGCATGGATAACACAACGTATCGCCAGCTGATAGAGATCCCGGGTCTTCGAAAACTGTGTTCATAGGACATCGAAGGTGGCTTTGCGACAATGACTCATGGAGAAAACTCAAGGATCTGTTCGATGGTGAAACCGAACCCCGAAGACACCCGCGTATGAGGAGCAGCGAGGACATAGACGAGCTGTTGAAAAATTGGAAAGATTGCCCACCGTCGGGAAAGAAGCGAAAGGCGCCAGAGCAGGGAAAGAAGCGAAAGGTGCAAGAGCCGCTGCTGAAGGTATGGAAAACAAGATCTGTTTTCTGGGACTTACCGTACTGAAGATCCTCAGTGTGCCTCACAGCCTTGATGTCATGCATATCACGAAGAACGTGTGCGAGAGTCTGCTTGGTACCCTGCTCAACATGCCAGAGAGGACCAAAGATGGGCCGAAAGCAAGGGCAGACTTGAAATCAATGGGCATCAGGGAGGAGCTTCACGCAAATGATGATGATTACGATGATGATGAGGCGAAGGACACAGAAAGTCGTTGCAAAGACAAAAAGGCCAAGAAGATCGGAAATGACTGCCCTCCCACGTGTTCACTCTAAGTTTGGAGGGGATCGAGTAGTTTTTCACCTGCCTCGTAGGAGTAAAACTTCCTTATGGTTACGCAGGAAAGATAAGCAGATACCTAGACTCAGTGAAGCAGAAGTTCAACGGGATGAAGTCTCACGACTGTCACGTGCTAATGACACAGATACTTCCAGTTGCAATCCGTGGGATCATGGACGCGCACGTCCATGAAATGCTATTTGGCCTATGCAACTTTTTCGACGTCATCTCTTGGAAGTCGGTTGGCGTGAGGCAACTCAGAAGGCTACATGAAGAGATCGTGGTGATACTATGCAAGCTTGAGATGTACTTCCTGCCCGCATTCTTTGATGTTATGGTGCATCTGTTGGTCCATATCGTGGAGGATATCATCCAACTCGAGCCAACGTTCCTGCACAGCATGATGCCCTTCGAAAGTATGAATGGTGTCATCAAAGGATACGTTCGCAACATGTCACGTCCAGAGGGAAGCATAGCCAGGGGCTTTCTGACCAAAGAGTGCATCTCCTACTGCATGAATTATCTAGGCATCGAGAACCCTGTTGGTCTGCCCGTCAGCAGGCACCTCGGCAGGCTCGCTGGATGGGGTCACCGCGAGGGGCGCCGCGAAATGCATGTCGACTTCGAGGGTCGACTCGCCGACTTTGAAAGAGTAAACCCAGTCGCGCTACAACACATAGACGTGGTCGATCCTTGGGTGGTAGAGCACAAAACCTTTATTGAGAAGACATACAATGACCGAGGCCAACAGAGGATGGACGGAGATATAATCAAAGAGCACAACTCATGTTTCACGCGTTGGTTCAAGGAGAAGCTTCTGTCATACCCTTTACATGAGGATTCTTCTGCGGAAGAAAAACTCATATTCGCCTTATCACAGGGTGCCGAGCACAACCTGATGACCTATGAGGCGTACGATATCAATGACTACACATTCTACACCGAGGACAAGGACATGAAGAGCGATAGTTATTAGAACTCCGGGGTAACGATGGAATCCTATGCCGGTAACGACAAGGACAGATACTACAGAAGGATCGAGGAGATTTGGGAGCTGAGCTACGCTGGAGAGAAGGTCCTGATGTTTCATGCCAGATGGGCCAAAAGCGTCCTAAAAGAAAACCGGTATTTCACCACCATGGTTATACCCGAAGCCAAATCCAAGATCGCGGGCTCAAACATCACCGTGAAAAATGAGCCATGGGTACTGGCTTCCCAAGTGGACCAATGCTTCTTCATTACTGACCCGTCAAAGCCCAATCGTGCTGTCGTGAGGAGAGGTAAAAGGAAGATCATCGAAATGGATGGAGTCGCCAATGAGCAAGACTTCGACAAGTACGGTGACCCGAAGATGGAACATGACGACGACGATGAAGTACCATACACCACAAGAAGAAGCAGGACCACCCTACCTAAAGGACGTCCGTTCAAGAGAAGAACTCCATTTGCGAAAAATAAGGGCAAGAAGATTGTGAAAAGATAGCTAAGATTGAATCACGACATGTCGACCGTGCGTGTGTGTGTGTGTCAGTGGCAAGCTCAATTATTACATGCAACTAAATTATTACATTTCTCGATTGTATTTCGACATATGGAAATGGCATTTCTTCTGTTCTAGTCCTCTATCTAGTAACCTCTTTTGTTCAAAACAGTGGGGATTAATGTTTTCTTCTGGTATTTTAATTGTTTTTATTTATGTTTATTCTGGTAAAATAAAAAAATTTAGTAATGGCGCACTAGGAGAAGGTGCGCCATTGCTATCAAGGTATTTATGGCGCACCCCTAGGAGGTGCGCCATTGATATACCAATTTTTATTTATGTTTATTCTGGTATTTTATTTTTCAGTGTTCCTTTTCGTGCTTAAATTTGCAAACATTATTTGAAAATGCAAACATTTTTCTAACTCACAAAAAGTATTGAATTTGTTAATATTCTTTGAACTCATGAATATTTTTAAATTTCATGGGCACTTTTGAAATTCATGAATATTTTTTCAAATTTGATGATATTTTTTCATATTCATAAATGTTTTGCAATGCAAGTATTTGAAAATTAGTAATAACTACTTATATCGTAACATTTTAAAATTTATGCTCATTTTCTAAAAAATTATTACATGCAACTAAAAATCCAAAAAAAGTTAGTAATGGCACACCAGGTGCGCCATTCCTATCACGGTGCTTATGGCGCACCCCTAGTAGGCGCGCCATTGGTATATGTATGTTTATGGCGCACCCCTAAAAGGTGCGCCACTGCTAACCCTCCCCCACTCCACTTGCCCTCTCCCTCTGGCCTCTCTCCCTCCCTCGCCAGACCCACCTCGCCCCAAACCTAACCCGACGCCGTCCGCCCGCGCCCGCTCCACCGCCGCCGTCTGCCCGCGCCCGCTCCACCGCCGCCGCCCTGCCTCCTCGGCCCCCCTCCCCACTTGCCCCCTCGCGCTTACCCACGCCCTCTCTTGTCCCCCAGAGCCCAGAAAGCCTCGCCGCCATCGCCCCGTCCCGGACAACCACCTCTGCACATCGGTCGCCGGCCGCGGGGAGACATCAGCGCTTCTTCTCGCTCAGGACGCCGCTGCTCGTCAAGGTAATCCTCGATTTGCTCTTCTCTTCCCTTCCCTTCCATTCCCTTCCCTTTGATTTGCTCATGTGCTTTGGCTTTCTTTGCTCACGCAGGTGCACGCGTCAGATGCCACCACCCTTCGATTTGTTGGCGTGGCACAAGCAGCTCTGCCTGCACATCTGGTTTGGTCTCTTAGACTAGGTATAATCCCATCCCCCTCTCCTCTGCCCTGCTCTTTCTCTGCCTATGCTTCTACTCTTGCTTGAGAAGTTTGCTTCTGTAGTTTTGCTTGAGAAGATTAATTTGGAGCATCAGTAAAAACTGTTGGAGTATGTCTGTTTCCCAGTGTTGTTTGGAGCAGCAGCAGGATCCTTCTTGTACTCCTAACATAGCAGGTTGCTTGTACTTCATGTTTGACAGTCTGAGTACTTGTTGTTGAAGGTTGCTTGTACTTCATGTTTGAGCAGTGAACATGACATGTTAATTTTAGATATGATGTTGTTTACACATTTCAGATATGAAACTGTTTGGACATTTGTAAAATCCAGTGCTTGTGTATCTGCTGTTTGGATTAAGAATTATGAATAGCACATCCTAGGACATGAATTAGAATTATGAACATGACATCCTAGGACCTAGGACATGACTAAACCATTTCTGAGTAAATTTCCAACAAATACACAATAAATTTGCAAACTTACAGTGATAGCGGTAGGAGTTAATGTGTTGCTTTGTGCTGCAAAGTTTGTGGTCACGAGTAGGAGTAGATGAAGATTTTGTGGTTCTGCTAGGACTTGCTCCAGATTTTTTAACCCTAGGATTTCTTTTCTTTTAGTTCTTTTCTTACAAAAAATTTACTGAAAATTCAAAAACTTGGAGTAACCTGTGGACTGTACTTTTGTGATCTTCTACTCCTGAATTTTCCTACTGATGACTGTACTTTACTTATGTTAAACCTGTTGAAATCAGCTGAAGATCTTCTACTCCTGAATTTTCTTACTCGACCTGAAGATGAGGATCAACATGATAGTATGTTTAGATCTTCACTGTTGACAAATGCAGTCAACTAAAAATAATCACAGTTTAGTGCTTCCAATGCCATTTCTGCTGTGATCTTCACTCGATCATTTCTGCTGTGATCTGCTGTGATCTTCACTATTGATTATTTTCCTACTGATTTCTGCTGTGATCTTCACTATTGATTATTTCAATACTAGCAACTATTATTAGGCTGGATCAGTTTAGTGCTACAAATGGTGTTACTCTGAAAATGTCTAGTGTATGACTGTATGCCAATTGTACTTGTTATCCATCTCTCCATTCTCTTGCCAGAAGTCATTTCTTACATGAGATGAAGTTGAGACATGCTTGTTCATACCCCTTTCTCCTAAAATGTTGATTAATTTCCATTTCGGTTGAGAATGGGGCACTCCTAGGTCAAGAAAATTAGCAAAGGTCATGCCCAATTTTCTTGACCTAGAAGGTGCCTGATTCTCAACCGAAACAAAAATTAATCAGCATGTATCTTGACATCAACCAACTTTCTGGACACATCCCTCGACAACTAGGTTATCTTGAGAACTTAGAGGAGTTGTGGCTTTGCTACAACACACTAATAGGTTCCATCCCAAACTGCCTAGGAAATTTGACCAAACTCACAACCTTCGATCTTGAGTGCGACCAACTTTCTGGACACATCCCTCGAGAACTAGGTTATCTTGAGAACTTAGAAGTTGTTTGTTTGCTACAACACACTAACAGGTTCCATCCCAAATAGCATAGGCAATTTGACCAAACTTACAGCCTTGTATCTTTGCAGCAACCAACTTTCTGGACACATCCCTCAAGAACTAGGTTACCTTGAGAACGTGGACTTGGACCTTAGCAACAACACACTAACAGGTTCCATCCCAAAACACCTAGGCAATATCACAAACATCTCTCAATTGTTCCTTGACAATAACCAACTTTTTGGCAACATTCCTCAAGAATTAGGTTATTTGGTCAACTTAGAGATCTTGTTCCTTGACAATAACCAACTTTTTGACCAAACTTTTTTCCTATTTAGAGCGAACATGGCCAACAACGACGAGGCCGGCGGTTCAGGCAAGCAATTCTGGGAGCTGTCCCAAGAGATGGAGGAAGAACCTCACCGCTATGAGGACGCCGCAGAAGACACCAATCCCGACTACACAACCCCTAGTGGCGTCGGGGATGACACCACTGATGGTGTCACCGAGGATGCCACCACTGATGATGGCAGCGCACGCACAGATGGCAGCCAACCGAAGAGGCAATGGAAGGACCAGCGTCCGAACATGCTCGACACCATCTAGGAGGAATTTACTGAAGTGTCCTCTAGTGGGCATGCAACGACGCCCAAAGAATTAGTCAGTGGGTACGCGGGACAACTCGGGTGCATTCTCGGGAGCACCGTCTCGATCAACACCAAGAACCTAAGGCATCATGACCGAGGGAATTTGCGCAACCTCCTCTTCACGAAGCTGCACGAACGATACAAGTTCCCCGGTGACTTCGCAAACACACGCCTCTCAGGGAATAAAGTGAACAGTGCCGCCCTCACGAAGATGAGCACGACCCAGGCTACTTGGAGAGCAGCGGTGAAGACAAGGATTCTAAGAGGTGATAGTTATGAGAAGATCAAGGGGACAAATCCTTCGATCAGCGAAGCTGACTACCTGGAGTTCAAGATCAAGTGCGAGAGCAACGCAACTGCGGAATCAAGTCAGTGGGGGAAAGATATGCGGGACTTGAACTTAGGGGTCCACAAACTCGATCCCGGCAGTTATAGAGTGGCAGAACCTATATGGGACAAGGAGGATGCGGAGCGTGCTGAGCAAGGCCTACCACCCCTCTTCGATAAATACCGTGACAAGCAGACCAGGAACTATGTCAGGGCCCGGTACAAGGTGGACCCGGTAACAAAGGAGCTTACCAGGGATCCGAAGACCAAGGCGCTTGAGCTTGTTCTAGTAAGGAATACACCCCCGCGTAATTAGCTCCATATGGTTGCATTCTAATTAATGAAGCTAAATTTCTAAATTGTTCATGTTCCTTCCGCAGGACATTGAAAGTAGTAGCACGGGGTCGTCTCAGAGCTCCCCTTGGGACACCACTTTAAATAGGGAGTTGAACGTAATGAAACACAAGGATAAGTTCAGTAAGCCGTCGTTAGTTGGTCGTGTGGCCGACAAAGGCTTGTCCACGAAATGGTCGGAATACTATACCACTGGGTGAAAGGAGAGAAAGACCAGCTTGTTAAGCCAAGAGCGCGAGGTTCAAGAACTCAAGGCACAAGTGGCGCGGATTCCGGAGATAGTCGAAGAGCAAGTGCGAGACCAAGTGGGAGCGATGATCACTGCCATCATGCCTACCTTGCTTGAGGGGCTGTGGGGGTGGATTGCGGGCGGCCAATAGGGGCCGCCCCCGATTCGCAGCTTCACGGGCAGCAACTCGCACAATGCACCGACGGCGCCATTGGTGTCTTCGGCGGAGGCGGCATTGGTGTCTCTAGCATCGGCCCTGGCATTGGAGCTTAATGCACCCAGGTGTGGGAAGAATACGCTGGGCGGCACCTCGGCAGCAAGCGGCCCCTCTGTCACTTGCATGCCCGCCGTTGGCGGTGCCTCGACATTAGCCAAGCTCGACGCCATCACGGTAACTAAGCCTCTTGGCCGATGACTTCATCTCCTTGCGTTTGACTGGGCATCCCTGACGCCCTACATGTTTTCGCAGGGCGCCACTGACGTTCCATGCACTCTCCTGCACTTCGTGTACGGCGAGTTGATCGATGTCGCCAAGGCCAGAATCGTTCAACCGGGCAACCACTTGTTCCATGGTAATCCGATGCCACCCACCATGTATATGGTTCAATTGGTTCTGGTGCTGCGGGGCTGCAACGACTTGTTACCTCCGTATCGACCCCCTGGAGCCGACGAACATGATGTGATGACCCTCAGCACCTGCATAAGCTGGTCCATGCTTTGTCCGAAGAGCCAGATTCGTTTGGGGGCGAGGGACACCACCCCACAGACAACACCGCCAGTCGTGTCGGCGCCAAGCCATGGCAAGACTGCCGCAACGCTACCGTTGTCAGCTGATCCGGGCATGCATATGGCACATGATCCAGACGACGACGATGGTACATTTACCAACGTCGATAAGTACTTCAGCAAACATGGGTACGATGACAAATTCTTGGGGCCTCCTTCTCAAGAACCCAACCTTGCAAAAGACGATCCCGATCTAGCTGGTACCGCGGAGAAACCCAGTTGCAACAGGTGTCGTCTGGCATTCAGTTCTCAGGAGACGCCTCCAGCTGCCGCCTTCACCGAGCCTCAGATAGCTGAGGTGCGAAATATTATCAACCCCAACACACTCAAGAAGGTGGTCTCTGAGCAGAACTCGGTCCCATTACAGCAGAAGAAGCATAAGGGATGGAAAAAGAAAGAATAACAAGGGTGCGAGCCAGCCGGCACCGAGTACGATCCATGCTCAGGACGGGCCACCTTCACCTAAGGATATCTCGAGGAGGGTGCATGTGGCGGGTAGGCCGATGCTACCGACTAATCTGCTCAATGCTGCAACCGGTGCTATGCGGAGTCTGCATGAAAGTGTTCTTTCTTTGGAGAAGCGGCGTCTCTCCGAGAATGATGTGGCATACCCGGTTTTCGTGGCCAAGGTGCCAGAGGGCAAGGGCTTTGTCGATAGCACCATCGGGGGTATGATCGTCCTGCGGTTTGATGACATCTTCGCTATGTTTAACCTTCATCCGCTTCACTACACCTTCATTCGACTATTTTCGCTCAGTATGGAGATGCGGATCATTAGAGACAAGACCCCGGACATCGTGATAGTCGACCCCTTCTACATACGTGCCAAGATCTTGGGCAGCGCTGGGGACCGGCAAGTCACGAGTTCATACCTCGAAGGCGTCATTCTGGCGAACCCAGATAAGGATAACTTCCGCGTGCCTTACTTTCCCGAGTAAGTCATCCCCTCACCGCCCCATAACATATGATTTCTTAGATTTCAATCGTTTTTTTTCTAACATTCCGTGTTTTGTGCAGTGACACACATTGCACACTCATCCTCTTAAGCCTGAAATATTCCATGGCCATGTATTTCGACTCGGACCGTCAGTCAAAGAAAGACTACACAAATATCAAGAAAGTTCTTGATGATGCTCTCCCCGACTACGCCAAATCTGGAGGCACCTTCAGGAGGCCAATTTGTAGGTACGACAAGCACGTGTTCACCCATGTAACGACATACCCCCACATCAAGCAGCCACCTGGCGGTCATAAGGATGCCTACTACGCCCTCCATCACATGCGGGCGATCATACGGGACCATAATCACATTCTGCTACCAAATAATCTCAAAGATTGGGCCGCAAGCTGGTCGGCAATCCAAGACGCGGACAACAGACAAGAATTCTTTCGCATCCAGTCGTAGTTTGTGGAAATCATCCATCAAGATGTCCTTCATACCTCGGGGCAGTTCTACCTCAAATAGTCCAACAGTGAAATAGAAACAACGCTACAAATGCAGGCTGACAACGATCGCGATTTCATGACCATGGCTTCATCCACGCTCCGGCCCCTGAGTCGAGTCGAAAGTAATGATGATATGTAGTTCTGAAATATCTATTGGCTCATGTTGTAATTAAACTTTAATGAACTTGTATGTCTCTTTGGTTTGGACAGTCGTTCAACTCATATGTAATCGATGCTATTTATTAGTAGGACCATGAATCATGCTATTAATGTGTTGCTTTTCTCTTCCGATCCTTTTGTTGCATACTTATATATTGCTTATGTATTGTCTGTGAATTGCTACTAACGTTTTGTTTGTCTAGTGCATAGAGACACCATCGTATGTCGTGTATAAGGGTAAGGTTCCCGGAGTCTACGACGACTGGGAGGAGTGTCGGAGACAGGTTCACCGTTTCAGCGGTAACAGTTACAAAGGGTACACCACTAGGGCGGAGGCGAAAGCTAGATACGCGCGCTATCTAGCGGGAGAGAGGAGGGAGCAGAGGAGGAACCGGATGAAGACCAGTTTCATCGCGATGATGCTCATCGTGACCGCGGCTCTCTTCTATGTGATGGTAGTTTAGATATTGACTTGTAATGTGAAGACAAACTCGCTACTCGCGGTCTCGAGACTTGCAATATTCTAACTTTGTTCTGTATTTTGATTTCGGAGACTAATATGACGAATTGTATTCGGAGACTAATCTTCTATTGTATTCGATAAATCTGCTCTTTATATGTTGTGCTGTTTATATTCTGTGTTGTAATGTATTTTGTAACCTGTGCAAATATCAGAAAAGCAAAAAAAATCCTAATATTCATAGTAGTGGCGCACCTTGTTGAGCATTAATGGCGCACCAGGGCTAAATACCAGTGGCGCATTATGGGCCATAGTAATGGCGCACTTGGGGGCATACGTGAAGGTAAATATGCCCCCCTAGGAGGCATAGTAATGGCGCACTATTGGACATAGTAATGGCGCACTGCCTAGTGCGCCACTATTATCTGGTATACTAATGGCGCACCATAGGTGCGCCATTCGTATTTGTTACTAGTGGCGTGGTAATAGTGGTGCATCTATAGTGCACCATTAATGGCCAAAATAGGTGCGCCACTAACAGGCCTTTTTCTAGTAGTGAAAAGACTCCTGAAGGTGCAAAGGATATTATGGGGACAGAGCCAAAGCATTAGGCCATATCGTTTTTCCTACCTGGATCAAAGTGTGAATCAATGGATAACAATCTTTGCGAGTCTTTCAACAATGCTATCATTGAGTCCAAGTTTTACCCCATAATATCATAGCAAAAAATGATCAAGAAGAAAGTCTTTGCTAGAATTTAGGACCAGAGAAGTAAAAGTGTGAAGTGACATGGCATAGTTTGCCCTAACATTATGAAGAAAATGCATGCCAACATTAAGATGACTCAGTTCTGTGATGTGCTATGGAATGGGAAGGATGGATTTGAGGTAAAGCACGTAAGAGGCGGAGGAAAGAGATACACAATAAACCTTGCCAACAATACATTCTCATGTCAGTATCTTCAGCTGGCAGGCCTTCCTTGCTGCCATGCCATATGTGCCATATACAAGAGTGGTCAGAAAATAGAAGATTTCATTGACCCATGCTACTACATTGATACTTTCAAGAAAATATATGAGCACTGCCTCCAACCCGTGGAGGGTGAAGAAAACTGGCCAGTTTCTCAGAACCCTAGGCCAGTGGAACCTGGATATGTTGCAATGGCTGGAGTTAGGAAAAAAATAATGATAGGAGAAGAGAAGAGGGGGAAGCACCCAAGGGAAAGAAGTTTAGCAAGCATGGAATTCAAATCACATGTGGATGTTGTGGAGTTAAGGGACACAACAAATGATCTTGTAAACAGAATCCAAATTGGAACACAAAAAGCAAATCATATCTTGGGAAGAGAGGGAAAAACAGAGGGCCACAAAGGTACATAATGCAATTGCACAATAATGTAAATGCATTTCATTAGTTGCACTACTTGCAGCAATATGCACTTAATCTTGTTGTTCTTTCTGTTTGCAGCAAGCAGAGACTGATGCCTCCAAGCCAGGGAGGTTGTTTCTAGATCTTCTGCACCAGCTGCAAATTCAGGTTCTGCTGCTCCTTCTAGCTCCCAGCCAAGAACATCAAGCTTCAAACTTCCTAGAGTTGCAAGACAAACAACTGGAAATGATGCACATGGAGGGAGTGCAAATATTGGCAGAGGCAGAGGAGCCAAGAGAGGGAGAGGAACAACTGCAAATGATGCACCTGGAGGGAGCACATCTGCTGGCAGAGGCAGAGGAGCCAAGAGAGGGAGAGCCACCAGGGGGCTTCTCAACTTATTTCAATGCTTTTGGGAAACTACTAAAAAGTACTGAAGTGATGTTATTTTGCATATGTTTGGTCCTTTGAACTAGTTATAATTTGCTTTGGTAGTAGTGAACTAGTGAACTGATGTTATTTTGGATCTCTATGTCCATGTGAACTTGTTACCATGTGTGCTACCTCTTGAGCACTGAGTTTGGTTTCCTTGAAGAGGAAAGGATGATGCAACAAAGTAGCGTAAGTATTTCCCTCGGTTTTTGAGAACCAAGGTATCAATCCAGTAGGAGGCTACGCACGAGTCCCTTGTACCCACACAAAACAAATAACTCCTTGCAACCAACGTGATAAGGGGTTGTCAATCCCTTCACCGTCACTTATGAGAGTGAGATCTGATAGATATGATAGAATAATATTTTTGGTATTTTTGTGATAAAGATGCAAAGTAAAATAAAAGCAAAGTAAAAAAGCAAAGGAAATAACTAAGTATTGGAAGATTAATATGATAAAGATAGACCCGGGGCCATAGGTTTCACTAGTGGCTTCTCTCAAGAGCATAAGTATTTTACGGTGGGTGAACGAATTACTATTGAGCAATTGACAGAATTGAGCATAGTTATGAGAATATCTAGGTATGATCATGTATATAGGCATCACGTCCGAGACAAGTAGACCGACTCCTGCTTGCATCTACTACTATTACTCCACTCACCAACCGCAATCCAGCATGCATCCAGAGTATTAAGTTCATGAAAACAGAGTAATGCCTTAAGCAAAATGACATGATGTAGAGGGATAAATTCATGCAATATGATAAAACCCCATCTTGTTATCCTTGATGGCAACAATACAATACGTGCCTTGCTGCCCCTACTGTCACTGGGAAAGGACACCGCAAGATTGAACCCAAAGCTAAGCACTTCTCCCATTGCAAGAAAGATCAATCTAGTAGGCCAAACCAAACTGATAGTTCGAAGAGACTTGCAAAGATAACCAATCATACATAAAAGAATTCAGAGAAGATTCAAATATTGTTCATAGATAATCTTGATCATAAACCCACAATTCACCGATCTCAACAAACACACCGCAAAAAGAAGATTACATCGAATAGATCTCCACAAGAGAGGGGGAGAGCATTGTATTGAGATCCAAAAAGAGAGAAGAAGCCATCTAGCTAATAACTATGGACCCGAAGGTCTGAGGTAAACTACTCACACTTCATCGGAGAGGCTATGATGTTGATGTAGAAGCCCTCCGTGATGGATGCCCCCTCCTGCGGAGCTCCGGAACAGGCCCCAAGATGGGATCTCGTGGATACAAAAAGTTGCGGCGGTGGAATTAGGTTTTTGGCTCCGTATCTGATTGTTTGAGGGTACACATGTATATATAGGAGGAAGAAGTACGTCGGTGGAGCAACAGGGGGCCCACGAGGGTGGAGGGCGCTCCTGGGGGTAGGCGCGCCCCCTACCTCGTGGCCTCCCTATTGGTTGCTTGACGTAGGGTCCAAGTCTCCTATATCATGTTCAGCGTGAAAATCACGTTCCCGAAGGTTTCATTCCGTTTGGACTCCGTTTGATATTATTTTTCTTTGAAACCCTAAAATAGGCAAAAAAAGCAATTCTGGGCTGGGCCTCCGGTTAATAGGTTAGTCCCAAAAATAATATAAAAGTGGATAATAAAGCCCAATAATGTCCAAAACAGTAGTTAAAATAGCATGGAGCAATCAAAAATTATAGATACGTTGGAGAGTATCAAGCATCCCCAAGCTTAATTCCTGCTCGTCCTCGAGCAGGTAATTGATAGAAAAGATAATTTTTGATGTGAAGTGCTACTTGGCATAATTTTAATGTAATTCTTCTTAATTGTGGTATGAATATTCAGATCCGAAAGATTCAAGATAAAAGTTTAATATTGACATAAAAATAATAATACTTCAAGCATACTAACAAAGCAATCATGTCTTTCTCAAAATAACATGGCCAAAGAAAGTTATCCCTACAAAATCATATAGTCTGGCTATGTTCTATCTTCACCACACAAAATATTTAAATCACGCACAACCCCGATGACAAGCCAAGCAATTGTTTCATACTTTTGACATTCTCAAACTTTTTCAATCTTCACGCAATACATGAGCGTGAGCCATGGATATAACACTTATGTGGAATAGAATGGTGGTTGTGGAGAAGACAAAAAAGGGAGAAGATAATCTCACATCAACTAGGCGTATCAACGGGCTATGGAGATGCCCATCAATATATATCAATGTGAGTGAGTAGGGATTGCCATGCAACGGATGCACTAGAGCTATAAGTATATGAAAGCTCAACAAAAGAAACTAAGTGGGTGTGCATCGAACTTGCTTGCTCATGAAGACCTAGGGCATGTTGAGGAAGCCCATCATTGGAATATACAAGCCAAGTTCTATAATGAAAAATTCCCACTAGTATATGAAAGTGACGAAATGAGAGACTCTCTATCATGAATACCATGGTGCTACTTTGAAGCACAAGTGTGGTAAAAGGATAGTAACATTGTCCCTTCTCTCTTTTTCTCTTATTTTTTTATTTGGGCATTTTCTCTTTTTTTTATGGCCTCTTTTCTCTCTTTTTTTCGTCCGGAGTCTCATCCCGACTTATGGGGGAATCATAGTCTCCGTCATCCTTTCCTCACTGGGACAATGCTCTAATAATGATGATCATCACACTTTTATTTTCTTACAACTCAACAATTACAACTCGATACTTAGAACAAAATATGACTCTATATGAATGCCTCCGGCGGTATACCGGGATATGCAATGAATCAAGAGTTACATGTATGAAAGAATTATGAATGGTGGCTTTGCCACAAATACGATGTCAACTACGTGATCATAGCAATATGACAATGATGGAGTGTGTCAAATAAACAGATGGTGGAAAGTTGCATGGCAATACATCTCGGAATGGCTATGGAAATGCCATAATAGGTAGGTATGGTGGCTGTTTTGAGTAAGGTATATGGTGGGTGTATGATACCGGCGAAAGGTGTGCGGTATTAGAGAGGCTAGCAATGGTGGGAGGAAGAAAAGTGCGTATAATCCATGGACTCAACATTAGTCATAAAGAACTCATATAATTATTGCAAAAATCTACAAGTTATCAAAGCAAAGTATTACGCGCATGCTCCTAGGGGGATAGATTGGTAGGAAAATACCATCGCTCGTCCCCGACCGCCACTCATAAGGAAGACAATCAAAAAATAAATCATGCTCCGACTTCATCATATAACAGTTCACCATACGTGCATGATACGAGAATCACAAACTTTAACACAAGTATTTCTCAAATTCACAACTACTCAACTAGCACAACTTTAATATCACCATCTTCATATCTCAAAACAATTATCAAGCATCAAACTTCTCATAGCATTCAACACACTCATAAGAAAGTTTTTACTATTCTTGAATACCAAGGATATTAGGATTATTTAAACAAATTACCATGCTATTTGAGACTCTCAAAATAATATAAGTGAAGCATGATAGATCAATAGTTTCTATAAAACAAATCCACCACGATGCTCTAAAAGATATAAGTGAAGTACTAGAGCAAAACTATATAACTCAAATGATATAAGCGAAGCACATAGAGTATTGTAACAAATTCCAAATCATGTATGGCTCTATCAAAAGGTGTGTACAGCAAGGATGATTGTGGTAAACTAAAAAGCAAAGACTCAAATCATACAAGACGCTCCAAGCAAAACACATATCATGTGGTGAATAAAAATATAGCTCCAAGTAAAGTTACCGATAGAAGTAGACGAAAGAGGGGATGCCTTCCGGGGCATCCCCAAGCTTTGGCTTTTAGGTGTCCTTAGATTATCTTGGGGTTCCATGGGCATCCCCAAGCTTAGGCTCTTGCCACTCCTTGTTCCATAATCCATCAAATCTTTACCCAAAACTTGAAAACTTCACAACACAAAACTTAAAGTAGAAAATCCCGTGAGCTCCGTTAGCGAAAGAAAACAAAAGACCACTTCAAGGTACTGTAATGAACTCATTCTTTATTTATATTGGTGTTAAACCTACTGTATTCCAACTTCTCTATGGTTTATAAATTATTTTACTAGCCATAGATTCATCAAAATAAGCAAACAACACACGAAAAACAGAATCTGTCAAAAACAGAACAGTCTGTAGTAATCTGTAGCTAGCGCAAGATATGGAACCCCAAAAATTTTAAAATAAATTGCTGGACGTGAGGAATTTATCTATTAATTTTCTTCAAAAAAATTAACTAAATATCACTTTCCAAATAAAAATGGCAGCAGTTCTCGTGAGCGCTAAAGTTTCTGTTTTTCACAGCAAGATTAACAAGACTTTCCCCAAGTCTTCCCAATGGTTCTACTTGGCACAAACACTAATTAAACACAAAAAACACAACCAAAACAGAGGCTAGATAAATTATTTATTACTAAACAGGATCAAAAAGCAAGTAATAAAAATAAAACTGGGTTGCCTCCCAACAAGCGCTATCGTTTAACGCCCCTAGCTAGGCATAAAAAGCGAGGATAGATCTAGGTATTGCCATCTTTGCTTGGCAATTCATAAGGGGCTCTCGTAATAGATTCATAAGGTAATTTAGTTTTATTTCTAGGAAAGTGTTCCATGCCTTTCCTTAGCGGAAATTGGAATCTAATATTTCCTTCCTTCATATCAATAATTGCACCAATCGTTCTAAGGAAAGGTCTACCAAGAATAATAGGACATGAAGGATTGCAATCTATGTCAAGAACAATAAAATCTACGGGCACATAATTCCTATTTGCAACAATAAGAACATCATTAATTCTTCCCATAGGTTTCTTAATAGTGGAATCCGCAAGGTGCAAGTTTAGAGAGCAATCATTAAAATCACGAAAACCTAACAAATCACACAAAGTCTTTGGAATCGTGGAAACACTAGCACCCAAATCACACAAAGCATAGCATTCATGATCTTTAATTTTAATTTTAATAGTTGGTTCCCACTCATCATAAAGTTTTCTAGGGATAGAAACTTCCAACTCAAGTTTTTCTTCATAAGATCGCATCAAGGCATCAACAATATGTTTAGTAAACGCTTTATTTTGACTATAAGCATGAGGAGAATTTAGCATGGATTGCAACAAGGAAATACAATCAATCAAAGAGAAATTTTCATAATTAAATTCCTTGAAATCCAAAATAGTGGGTTTAGCAACATCTAGGGTTTTAATTTCTTCAATACCACTTTCATCAAATTTAGCATCAAGATCTAAAAACTCCGAATTTTTGGAACGCCTTCTAGGTAAAGGTGGATCATATTCAGTCCCATCATTATGAAGATTCATATTGCAAAACAAAGATTTAATAGGGGACACATCAATAACTTTTAGATGTTCATCTTTATTTTCATAGGAACTAGAAGAACACGCTCTTATAAAGGCATCTTTATTAGCACGCATCCTAGCGGTTCTTTCTTTGCACTCATCAATGGAAATTATCATGGATTTGAGAGACTCATTAATATCATGCTTAGGAGGAATAGATCTAAGTTTGAAAGAATCAACATCAAGAGAAATTCTATCAACGTTCCTAGCCAACTCATCAATCTTAAGCAATTGTTCTTCGATCAAAGCATTGAAATTCTTTTGCAAAGTAATAAATTATTTAATATTAGATTCAAAATCAGAGGGCATCTTATTATAATTTCCATAAGAATTGTTGTATGAATTACCATAATTATTAGAGGGATTACTAGGATACGGCCTAGGATTAAAGTTTCCTCTATACGCGTTGTTACCAAAATTGTTCCTACCAACAAAATTCACATCCATAGATTCATTATTATTCTCAATCAAAGTAGACAAGGGACTATCATTAGGATCAGAAGAAACACTCTTACTAGCCAATAATTTCATAAGTTCATCCATCTTTCCACTCAAAACATTAATTTCTTCTATCGCATGCACCTTTTTATTAGTAGATCTTTCAGTATGCCATTGAGAATAATTAACCATAATATTATCTAGGAGTTTAATAGCTTCTCCTAAAGTGATTTCCATAAAAGTGCCTCCCGCGGCCGAATCTAAAAGATTTCTAGAAGCAAAATTCAATTCGGCATAAATTTTTTGTATAATCATCCACAAATTCAAACCATGAGTAGGGCAACTATGTGTCATTAATTTCATCCTCTCCCAAGCTTGTGCAACATGTTCATGATCAAGTTGCTTAAAATTCATAATATCGTTTCTAAGGGAGATGATCTTAGCAGGAGGAAAATACTTAGAGATAAAAGCATCTTTGTACTTGTTCCAAGAATCAATACTATTTTTAGGCAAAGACGAAAACCAAGCTTTAGCACGATCTCTAAGCAAAAAAGGAAATAGCTTCCATTTAACAATATCATTATCCACATCTTTCTTATTTTGCATATCACACAAATCAACGAAGCTATTTAGATGGGTAGCGGCATCTTCACTAGGAAGGCCGGAAAACGGATCTTTCATGACAAGATTCAGCAAAGCGGCATTAATTTCACAAGATTCAGCATCGGTAAGAGGAGCAATCAGAGTGCTAATAAAATCATTGTTGTTGGTATTGGCAAAGTCACACAATTTAGTGTTATCCTGAGCCATTGTGACAAGCAAGCAATCCAACACACAAGCAAACAAGAAACGGGCAAAAAGAGGCAAATAGAGGAAGAGAGGGAGTATAGAGAGAGAGAGGGCGAATAAAACGGCAAGGGTGAAGTGGGGGAGAGGAAAACGAGAGGCAAATGGAAAAAATGTAATGTGGGAGATAAGGGTATGTGATGGGTACTTGGTATGTTGACTTTTGCGTAGACTCCCTGGCAACGGCGCCAGAAATCTTCTTTGCTACCCCTTGAGCACTGCGTTGGGTTTCCTTGAAGAGGAAAGGATGATGCAGCAAAGTAGCATAAGTATTTCCCTCAGTTTTTGAGAACCAAGGTATCAATCCAGTAGGAAGCTACACGCGAGTCCCTTGTACCTGCACAAAACAAATAAATCCTCGCAACCAACGCGATAAGGGGTTGTCAATCCCTTCACGGTCACTTACGAGAGTGAGATCTGATAGATATGATAGAATAATATTTTTGGTATTTTTGTGATAAAGATGCAAAGTAAAATAAAAGCAAAGTAAAAAAGCAAAGGAAATAACTAAGTATTGTCAGATTAATATGATAAAGATAGACCCGGGGACATAGGTTTCACTAGTGGCTTCTCTCAAGAGCATAAGTATTTTACGATGGGTGAATGAAGTACTATTGAGCAATTGACAGAATTGAGCATAGTTATGAGAATATCTAGGTATGATCATGTATATAGGCATCACGTCCGAGACAAGTAGACCGACTCCTGCCTGCATCTACTACTATTACTCCACACATCGACCGCTATCCAGCATGCATCTAGAGTATTAAGTTCATAAGAACAGAGTAACACTTTAAGCAAGATGACATGATGTAGAGGGATAAACTCATGCAATATGATAAAAAAACCATCTTGTTATCCTCGATGGCCACAATACAGTACGTGCCTTGCTGCCCCTACTGTCACTGGGAAAGGACACCGCAAGATTGAACCCAAAGCTAAGCACTTCTCCCATTGCAAGAAAGATCAATCTAGTAGGCCAAACCAAACTGATAGTTCGAAGAGACTTACAAAGATAACCAATCATACATAAAAGAATTCAGAGAAGATTCAAATATTGTTCATAGATAATCTTGATCATAAACCCACAATTCACCGGTCTCAACAAACACACCGCAAAAAGAAGATTACATCGAATAGATCTCCACAAGAGAGGGGGAGAGCATTGTATTGAGATCCAAAAAGAGAGAAGAAGCCATCTAGCTAATAACTATGGACCCGAAGGTCTGAGGTAAACTACTCACACTTCATCGGAGAGGCTATGATGTTGATGTAGAAGCCCTCCGTGATGGATGCCCCCTCCTGCGGTGCTCCGAAACAGGCCCCAAGATGGGATCTCGTGGATACAGAAAGTTGTGGCGGTGGAATTAGGTTTTTGGCTCCGTATCTGGTCGTTTGAGGGTACATAGGTATATATAGGAGGAAGAAGTACGTCAGTGGAGCAACAGGGGGCCCACAAGGGTGGAGGGTGCGCCGGGGGGGGGGGGGGGTAGGCGCGTCCCCTACCTCATGGCCTCCCTGTTGGTTGCTTGACGTAGGGTCCAAGTCTCCTGGATCATGTTCAGCGAGAAAATCACGTTCCCGAAGGTTTCATTCCGTTTGGACTCCGTTTGATATTCTTTTTCTTTGAAACCCTAAAATAGGCAAAAAAACAGCAATTCTGGGCTGGGCCTCCGGTTAATAGGCTAGTCCCAAAAATAATATAAAAGTGGATAATAAAGCCCAATAATGTCCAAAATAGTAGATAAAATAGCATGGAGCAATCAAAAATTATAGATACGTTGGAGACGTATCAATGTCCTATGCTAAGTACTTGTTATTATGTGCTATGGTTTCTCGCAAAAAATATCACATATGTGTGTGCTGTCCAAAATGAAGTGCAAATATTTCATGTTGTTCTTCTTGCTATATTATCAACAATACATCTTGTTGCTAAAAAAATGACACTTCAAACCTGATACATTGTATATTGCAAAATTGCAAACTGGATTTCATTTCAGACAAATGGAAGTCTTTGCAAACTGAATATCAGTACAATTCATGACATCCATTACACATTTTGTCAAGATCTAGGATTTAAATTCAGTACATTAGTGCTTCACAACCACATAAACTAAGATAAGATCATCCCTATAGATAAACCTGAGAGAAATAGTATGATGCCACAGAATAACATCATCTTTTTACTAGTACATTTCTTACAAACTAATGCTCTAGCACTTGCCACGTTATTTCCTTTATTTTTCTTCTGCAGTTCCTGATACGTCCATTTTGCATCATGCTTTTATATCGATACTTATTGCATTATGGGATGTTATTACACATTATGTCACAATACTTATGCCTTTTCTCTCTTATTTTACAAGGTTTACATGAAGGGGGAGAATGCCGACAGCTGGAATTCTGGGCTAGAAAAGGAGCAAATATTAGAGACCTATTCTGCACAACTCCAAAAGTCCTGAAACTACATGAAAGTCAGTTTTGGAATATATTAAAAATATTGGGCCAAGAAAGCACCAGAGGGGGCCACCCACTGTCCACGAGGGTGGAGGGCACGCCCTACCCCCTGGGCGCGCCCCTGCCTCGTGGGCCACCTGGAAGCGCCCCGATGCCCATCTTCTGGTATAAGGTGTCTTTTGCCCTGGAAAAAATCATAAGGAAGCTTTCGGGATGAAGCGCCGCCGTCTCGAGGTGGAACCTTGGTGGAACCAATCTAGGGCTCCGGCGGAGTTGTTTTGCCGGGGAAACATCCCTCCGAGAGGGGGAAATCATCACCATCGTCATCACCATTGATCCTCTCATCGGGAGGGGGTCAATCTCCATCAACATCTGCACCAACACCATCTCCTCTCAAACACTAGTTCATCTCTTGTATCCGATCTTTGTCTCAAAACCTCAGATTGGTACATGTGGGTTGCTAGTAGTGTTGATTACTCCTTGTAGTTGATGCTAGTTGGTTTATTCGGTGGAAGATTATATGTTCAGATCCTTTATGCACATTAATAACCCTCTGATTATGAACATGAATATGATTTGTGAGTAGTTACGTTTGTTCCTGAGGACATGGGAGAAGTCTTGTTATAAGTAGTCATGTGAATTTGGTATTCGTTCGATATTTTGATGAGATGTATGTTGTCTTTCCTCTAGTGGTGTTATGTGAACGTCGACTACATGACACTTCACCATTGTTTGGGCCTAGGGGAAGGCATTGGGAAGTAATAAGTAGATGATGGGTTGCTAGAGTGACAGAAGCTTAAACCCTAGTTTATGCGTTGCTTCGTAAGGGGCTGATTTGGATGCATATGTTTCATGCTATGGTTAGGTTTACCTTAATTCTTCTTTCATAGTTGCAGATGCTTGCGAGGGGGCTTAATCATAAGTGGGATGCTTGTCCAAGGAAGGGAAGTACCCAAGCACCGGTCCACCCACATATCAAATTATCAAAGTAACAAACACGAATCATATGAGCATGATGAAAACTAGCTTGACGATAATTCCCATGTGTCCTCGGGAGCTCTTTCCTTTATATAAGAGTTTGTCCAGGCTTGTCATGTGCTACAAAAAGGATTGGTCCACCTTGCTGCACCTTGTTTACTTTTGTTACTTGTTACCCGTTACGAATTACCTTATCACAAAACTATCTGTTACCGATAATTTTAGTGCTTGCAGAGAATACCGTACTGAAAACTACTTGTCATTTCCTTCTGCTCCTCGTTGGGTTCGACACTCTTACTTATCGAAAGGACTACGATAGATCCCCTATACTTGTGGGTCATCAAGACTCTTTTTCGGTGCCATTGCCGGGGAGTGAAGCGCCTTTGGTAGGTGGGATTTGGTAAGGGAAAATTTATATAGTGTGCTAAAATTTACTGTCACTTGTTACTATGGAAAATAATCCTTTGAGGGGCTTGTTCGGGGTATCTTCACCCCGACCAGTAGAGCAAAGAGTTGCTCCTCAACCTACTGAACCTACTGAAAATGTTTACTTTGAAATACCTTTGGGTATGATAGAGAAACTGCTAGCTAATCCTTTTACAGGAGATGGAACATTACATCCCGATATGCACCTAATCTTTGTGGATGAAATTTGTGGATTATTTAAGCTTGCAGGTATGCCCGAGGATGTTATCAAGAAGAAGCTCTTCCCTTTATCTTTGAAGGGAAAGGCATTGACATGGTTTACGCTATGTGATGATATTGGATGATGGAACTACAACCGATTGAAATTGGAATTTCATCAGAAGTTTTATCCTATGCATTTGGTTCATCGTGATCGTAATTATATATATAATTTTTGGCCTCGCAAAGGAGAAAGTATCGCTCAAGCTTGGGGGAGGATTAATTCAATGTTATATTCATGCCCCAATCATGAGCTCTCAATAGAAATTATTATTCAAAAAATTTATGCCTGGCTTTCTCTCAATAATCGCTCCATGCTCGATACTTCTTGTATTGGTTCTTTATGATGAAGACTATTGAATTCAGATGGGATTTATTGGAAAGAATTAAACGCAACTATGAAGATTGGGAACTCGACGAAGGTAAGGAGTCAGGTATAACACCTAAGTTTGATTGTGTTAAATCTTTTATGGATACCGATGATTTTCGTGAATTTAGCACTAAATATGGACTTGACTCTAAGATAGTAGCTTCTTTTTGTGAATCATTTGCTACTCATGTTGATCTCCCTAAGGAGAAGTGGTTTAAATATCATCCTCCCATTGAAGTAAAAGTAGTTGAACCTATTAAACTTGAAGAAAAGACTATCACTTATAATGTTGATCCTATTGTTCCTATCGCTTATATTGAGAAACCACCTTTCCCTGTTAGAATAAAGGATCATGCTAAAGCTTCAACTGTGGTTCGTAAGAGTAATGCTAGAACACCTACACTCTCTGAGCAAATTAAAGTTGAACCTAGTATTGCTATGGTTAAGGATCTCTTGGTCTATAATATTGAAGGGCATGTTATTTACTTCTGTGATGAAGCTCCTAGAATTGCTAGACCCGATACTAAAAATAAACATAGACCTGTTGTTGGCATGCCTATTGTTTCTGTTAAAATAGGAGATCACTATTTATCATGGCTTATGTGATATGGGTGCTAGTGTCAATGCAATATCTTATATTTTATATAAAGAAATTATGCATGATATTGCACCTGGTGAGATAGAAGATATTGATGTTACTATTGAGCTTGCCAATAGATATACTATTTCACCATTTGGGATTCTTAGATATGTTGAAGTCTTGTGTGGGGAAATTAAATATCCTACTGATTTTCTTGTTCTTGCTTCCCCACAAGATGACTTTTGTCCCATTATATTTGGTAGATCCTTCTTGAATACTGTTAATGCTAAGATAGACTGTGAAAAGGATAGTGCTACTGTTGGTTTAGGGGATATGTCTCATGATTTTAATTTTGCAAAATTTCATAGACAACCCCATGATAGAGAATTGCCTAGTAAAGATGAAATTATTGGTCTTGCTTCTATTGTCGTGCCTCCTAATGATCCTTTAGAACAATATTTGCTAGACCATGAAAATGATATGTTTATGAATGAAAGAAGGGAAATAGATGAAGTATTCTTTAAACAGGGGCCTATTTTGAAACACAACTTGCCTGTTGAAATTCTAGGGGATCCTCCTCCACCCAAGGGTGATCCCGTGTTTGAGCTTAAACCATTACCTGATACTCTTAAATATGCTTATCTTGATGAAAAGAAGATATATCGTTATTATTAGTGCTAACCTTTCAGAGCAGGAAGAAGAGAAATTATTGAAAACTCTGAAGAAGCACCATGCTGCTATTGGATATACTCTTGATGATCTTAAGGCATTAGTCCCACTCTATGCCAGCACAAAATAAAATTGGAGAAAGACACTAAATCGGTTGTTGATCACCAACGACGGTTAAATCCTAAGATGAAAGAAGTGGTAAGAAATGAAATACTAAAGCTTCTGGAGGCATGTATAATTTATCCTGTTGTTGATAGTCAGTGGGTAAGTCCTATCCATTGTGTCCCTAAGAAGGGATGTATTACTGTTGTTCCTAATGATAAAGACGAATTGATCCCACAAAGAATTGCTACAGGTTATAGAATGGTAATTGGTTTCCGCAAATTAAATAAAGCTACTAGAAAGGATCATTACCCTTTACCTTTTATTGATCAAATGCTAGAAAGATTATCCAAACATACTCTTTTTGCTTTCTAGACTGTTATTCTGGTTTCTATCAAATACCTGTGTCGAAAGAGGATCAGGAAAAGGTCACTTCTACTTGCCCTTTCGGTACATTTGCTTATAGATGTACGCCTTTTGGTTTATGTAATGCACCCGCTAGCTTTCAAAGATGTATGACTGCTATATTCTCTGACTTTTGTGAAAAGATTGTTGAGGTTTTTGTGGATGATTTCTCCGTGTATGGAACTTCTTTTGACGATTGCTTAAGCAACCTTGATCGAGTTTTATAGAGATGTGAAGAAACTAATCTTGTCTTGAATTGGGAGAAGTGCCACTTTATGGTTAATGAAGGTATTGTCCTAGGGCATAAAATTTCTGTAAGAGGTATTGAAGTTGATAAAGCTAAAGTTGATGCTATTGAAAAGATGCCGTGTCCTAAGGGCATTAAAGGTATAAGAAGTTTCCTTGGTCATGCCGATTTTTATAGGAGGTTCATTAAAGACTTCTCAAAAATTTCTAGGCCTCTGACTATTCTCTTACAAAAAGATGTTCCTTTTGTCTTTGATGATGATTGTATAGAAGCATTTGAAATACTTAAGAAAGCCTTGATTTCTGCACCTATTGTTCAGCCACCTGATTGGAATTTACCCTTTGAAATTATGTGTGATGCTAGTGATTATGTTGTAGGTGTTGTTCTAGGACAAAGAGTTGATAAGAAATTAAATGTTATCCAATATGCTAGTAAAACTCTAGACAGTGCCTAGAGAAATTATGCTACTACTGAAAAAGAATTTTTAGAAGTTGTATTTGCTTGTGATAAGTTCAGACCTTATATTGTTGATTCTAAAGTAACTGTTCACACTGATCATGCTGCTATTAAATACCTTATAGAAAAGAAAGATGCTAAACCTAGACTTATTATATGGGTTCTCTTGCTACAAGAATTTGATTTGCATATTATTGATAGGAAGGGAGCTGAGAACCCCGTTGCAGACAACTTGTCTAGGTTAGAAAATGTCCTTGATGACCCACTCCCTATTGATGATAGTTTTCCTGATGAACAATTAGTTGTCATAAATGCTTCTCGTACTGCTCCATGGTATGATGATTATGCTAATTACATTGTTGCTAAATTTATACCACCTAGTTTCACATACCAACAAAAGAAAAAGTTTTTCTATGATTTAAGACATTACTTCTGGGATGACCCACACCTTTATAAAGAAGGAGTAGATGGTGTTATTAGACGTTGTGTACCTAAGCATGAACATGAACATATCCTACGCAAAGTGTCACTCTGAGGCTTATGGAGGACACCACGTTGGAGATAGAACTACACATAAGGTATTGCAATCCGGTTTTTATTGGCCTACTCTTTTCAAAGATGCTTGTAAGTTTGTCTTGTCTTGTGATGAATGTCAAATAATTGGTAATATTAGCAGATGTCAAGAAATGCCTATGAACTATTCACTTGTTATTGACACATTTGATGTTTGGGGCTTTGATTATATGGGACTGTTTCCTTCCTCTAATGGGTATACACATATTTTAGTTGCTGTTGATTACGTTACTAAGTGGGTAGAAGCTATTCCAACTAGTAGTGCTGATCATAACACCTCTATTAAGATGCTTAAAGAAGTTATTTTCTGAGGTTTGGATTCCCTATATACTTAATGACTGATGGTGGTTCACATTTTATTCATGGTGCTTTTTGTAAAATGCTTGCTAAGTATGATGTTAATCATAGAATTGCATCTCCATACCACCCACAGTCTAGTGGTCAAGTAGAACTGAGTAATAGAGAGATTAAATTAATTTTGCAAAAGACTGTTAATAGATCTAGAAATTATTGGTCCAAGAAACTTGATGATGCACTATGGGCCTATAGAACTGCATATAAAAATCCTATGGGTATGTCTCTGTATAAAATGGTTTATGGAAAAGCATGTCACTTACCTCTCACTCTAGAACATAAGGCATATTGGGCCATTAAAGAGCTCAATTATGATTTCAAACTTGCCGGTGAGAAGAGACTATTTGACATTAGCTCACTTGATGAGTGGAGAACCTAGGCCTATGAGAATGCCAAACTGTTTAAAGAAAAAGTTAAAAGATGGCATGACAAGAGCATACAAAAGCGTGAGTTTAATGTAGGTGATTATGTTATGTTATACAACTCTCGTTTAAGATTTTTTGCAGGAAAACTCCTCTCTAAATGGGAAGGTCCTTACGTTATCGAGGAGGTCTATCGTTCCGGTGCCATAAAAATCAACAACTTCGACGGCACAAATCCGAAGGTGGTGAACGGTCAAAGAATCAAACATTATATCTCAGGTAATCCCATAAATGTTGAAACCAATGTTATTGACACCGTATCCCCGAAGGAGTACATAAGGGACACTTCCCAGAACATTTCAGACTCCGAAAAGGAATAGGTATGTGGTACGGAAGTAAACCGACTTCAAAACAGTTCTAACAACATTTTTTCTCCGTTTTGGAATACTTAAGAAAATAGGAATATAAGAAGTAGTCTGGAAAGGACACGAGGCATCCGTGAGGGTGGAGGGTGGCCTCCGGACTCTGTTTTCTTGCACGATACTTCTTCTGGTTGGTAAAAATTCATTATATAATCTCCAGAAGGTTTTGACCACCGTACCACAACAAAATCCTCTGTTTTTTTTGAGTCATTTCTATCGTAGATTAGAGCAATATGTCGTCCCAGGACTCGGAGGGAGAAAGATATGTGGATGATTACCTTGCAGACCCTAAAGTCTACGGGGACGTGGAGCATTGTGGTTGGACCATGGAGGAAGAAGAAGACTATGATCCTAGGGGAAAGGAGGAGACGAGCTCAGATGAAGATGAAGTCCCATTACCTCAACCTGGGGACATGCTTGTGGAGTTCAAAAAGTAAAGCCTCCCTATAGAGCAAATAAACCTAAGGTCGAGTTTATCCCTTTTCACCTCTTGCAGGAGAACAAACAGGAACTATGCAAAAAAGATATTAAGCCTTGAGTAGGAGATCAATGACCTAAGGGAGCAAAATTTTATCCTCAAGCGCAAATTAAGGAAGAAGCCTACGTCATCAACAACTCCATCATCACCACCTCCGAAGAAAGATACATAAATACATGGGTATGGGCAATCCCCTTGGTAACTGCCAAGCTTGGGGGAGGTGCCCCGGTATTGTATCACCATCACACCTCTATCTTTACCGTTTTTCTTAATTCGATCCTTTTGGTTATATCTTTATCTAGTAGAATAAAGTTTAGTATGATCTAGCTTTGAGTTTTTGTGTTGATCCTTATCTATGTAATCGAGTCCGCGAGCTATATATAATAAAGATTAGTCTTGAGTTGAGGGCTTGGTTATCTTGCTATGATCTTGAGGGAATAAAAGAAAAAAGAAAGAATAAAAAGAAATAAAGAGATCATATTGATCTTATGGAGAGTAATGACTTCACATACAAAGAGTATGATGAATAAAAGTTGTTGAGAGTTGACAAACATAGTTTTGGTCATCGTTGCAATTAATAGGAAGTAATAAAGAAAGAGAGGTTTTCACATATAAATATACTATCTTGGACATCTTTTATGATTGTGAGCATTCATTAAAATATGACATGCTAAAAAGTTGATGTTGGACAAGGAAGACAACGTAATGGGTTATGTTTTCTTATATCGGAAATAAATAATATTGTCATGGATCATCAAACATGTTGAGCTTGCCTTTCCCCCTCATGCTAGCCAAATTCTTTGCACCAAGTAGAGATACTACTTGTGCTTCCAAATATCCTTAAACCCAGTTTTGCCATGAGAGTCCACCATATCTACGTATAGATTGAGCAAGATCCTTCAAGTAAGTTGTCATTGTTGCAAGCAATAAAAATTGATCTTTAAATATGTATGATCTATTAGTGTGGAGAAAATAAGATTTATACGAGCTTGTGATATGGAAGAAATAAAAGCGACAGACTGCATAATAAAGGTCCCCATCACAAGTGGCAATATAAAGTGACGTTCTTTTGAATTAAGATTTTGTGCATCAAACCATAAAAACACATGACAACCTCTTCTTCCCTCTGCGAAGGGCCTATCTTTTATTTTTGTCTTATACCTAATACAAGAGTCATGGTGATCTTCACCTTTCCTTTTTACACTTTATCCTTTGTCAAGCACTATGTGTTGGAAAGATCCTGATATATATATATATATCTAATTGGATGTGGGTTTTCATAAAGCATTATTGTTGATGTTACCCTTGAGGTAAAAGGTTGGGAGGCAAAACTATAAGCCCCTATCTTTCTCTGTGTTCGATTCATACCCATAAGTATTGCGTGAGTGTTAGCAATTGTGAAAGAGTAAATGATAGTTGAGTATGTGGACTTGCTGAAAAGCTCTTATACCGACTCTTTCCGATGTTATGATAAACTGCAATTGCTTCAATGGCTGAGATTATAGTTCGCTAGTTTTTCAATGAAGTTTCTGATTCATACTTCACATTATGAATAGATTGTCACTTCAGCATAAGAAATCATATGACAATATATATATATATATATATATATGTTGCTATTCTAAGAATGATCATGATGCCCTCATGTCCGTATTTTATTTTATCGACACCTCTATCTCTAAACATGTGGACATATTTTTCAATATCGGCTTCCGCTTGAGGACAAGCGAGGTATAAGCTTGGGGGAGTTGATACGTCCATTTTGCATCATGCTTTTATATCGATACTTATTGCATTATGGGCTATTATTACACATTATGTCCCAATACTTATGCCTTTTCTCTCTTATTTTACAAGGTTTATGTAACGCCTCAAACACACCCGCCGGTGGTCGTTACTCCTAGTGGGATCTAGACTGTCCCCACAGATCAATACTAGTCTTTTCTGCGCACTTTGTCCTCACTCATGCGCACCTGGGAGCAACTTCCCGGTCGGTCACCCATCCCGACACTACTCCAAGCTGAGCACGCTTAACTTTGGAGTTCTGTCCGAATGGGCTCCCGGAAAAGAAGGAATTCCTTAATGATATGAGTAGTCTATCATCCCTAATAAGCCAGGCTATCACATACACCCCCACTCAGAGGAACCGACGTCCTCGTCGGGCCACAGGAACGTTCCCTCTTGGCATAAACGTCTGTGCTTCTAATCTGGTACATGTGCCATGCCGGGTGCCACGACTGGTCACAAACGTCATGAACAATATGACCACGCACCTGTCCGCAACCATCCGTGTAACCGCGAGGGTCGGCTCTGATACCAACTTGTAACGCCCCGGACACACCCGCCGGTGGTCGTTACTCCTGGTGGGATCTAGACTATCCCCACAAATCAATACTAGTCTTTTCTGCGCACTTTGTCCTCACTCATGCACACCGGGGAGCAACTTCCCAGTCGGTCACCCATCCTGACACTACTCCAAGCTGAGCACGCTTAACTTTTTGAGTTCTGTCCGAATGGGCTCCCGGAAAAGAAGGAATTCCTTAATGATATGAGTAGTCTATCATCCCTAATAAGCCAGGCTATCACAGTTTACATGAAGCGGGAGAATGCTAGCAGCTGGAATTTTGGGCTGGAAAAGGAGCAAATATTAGAGACCTATTCTGCACAACTCCAAAAGTCCTGAAACTCCACGAAAGTCAGTTTTTGAATATATTAAAAATATTGGGCGAAGAAATCACCATAGGGGGGCCACCCACTATCCACAAGGGTGGAGGGCGCGCCCTACCCCCCTGGGCGCGCCCCTGCCTCGTGGGCCACCTGGAAGCCCCCCGATGCCCATCTTCTGGTATAAGGTGTCTTTTGCCCTGGAAAAAAAATCATAAGGAAGCTTTCAGGACGAAGCACCGACATCTCGAGGCGGAACGTTGGCGGAACCAATCTAGGGCTCCGGCGGAGCTGTTCTGCTGGGGAAACATCCCTCCTGGAGGGGTAAATCGTCACCATCGTCATCACCATCGATCCTCTCATCGGGAGGGGGTCAATCTCCATCAACATCTTCACCAGCACCATCTCCTCTCAAACCCTAGTTCATCTCTTGTATCCGCTTTGTCTCAAAACCTCAGATTGGTACCAATGGGTTGCTAGTAGTGTTGATTACTCCTTGTAGTTGATGCTAGTTGGTTTATTCGATGGAAGATTATATGTTCAGATCCTTTATGCACATTAATACCCGCTGATTATGAACATGAATATGATTTGTGAGTAGTTACGTTTGTTCCTAAGGACATGGGAGAAGTCTTGTTATAAGTAGTCATGTGAATTTGGTATTCGTTCGATATTTTGATGAGATGTATGTTGTCTTTCCTCTAGTGGTGTTATGTGAATGTTGACTACATGCCACTTCACCATTGTTTGGGCCTAGGGGAAGGCATTGGGAAGTAATAAGTAGATGATGGGTTGCTAGAGTGATAGAAGCTTAAACCCTAGTTTATGCGTTGCTTCGTAAGGGGCTGATTTGGATCCATATGTTTCATGTTATGGTTAGGTTTACCTTAATTCTTGTTTCATAGTTGTGGATGCTTGCGAGGGGGGTTAATCATAAGTGGGATGCTTGTCCAAGGAACGACAGTACCCAAGCACCGATCCACCCACATATCAAATTATCAAAGTAACGAACACGAATCATATGAGCATGATGAAAACTAGCTTGATGATAATTCCCATGTGTCCTCGGGAGCGCTTTCCTTTATATAAGAGTTTGTCCAGGCTTGTCCTTTGCTATAAAAAGGATTGGGCCACCTTGCTGCACCTTGTTTACTTTTGTTACTTGTTACCCGTTACGAATTACCTTATCACAAAACTATCTGTTACCGATAATTTCAGTGCTTGCAGAGAATACCTTACTGAAAACTACTTGTCATTTCCTTCCGCTCCTTGTTGGGTTCGACACTCTTACTTATCGAAAGGACTGTGATTGATCCCCTATACTTGTGGGTCATCAGTTACACACTCAAAGCACCATCATCTCCATCACCTAATGCAGCTACAAAATCCTCTAGATTCCATACCCTATCACGAAGATCTCCCAGCAATCCACGAAGAAATGGAGATGTAGGAAGGTCATGCCACTGGATGAAACCGTGTTGTTCAATTAACATAATTTCTTTCAGACATAAAGCAAAGAACAGAACACCAAGCAGAGGAAGATGGAAAATGTCGAATCAAGCTTACCTGAGCTTCAACGCATGCATAATATCTTCACTAGGGTTCGCCGGATGATACATCCATTTTGCATCATGTTTACCTATTGTTATTTATAATGCTTTTATGCATAATGCTTTTCGGAGTAATTCTAATGCCTTTTCTCTCATAATATGCAAGGTTCACACAAAGAGGGAGAATTTTGGCAGCTGGAAATCTGGACCTGAAAAAGCTACGCCAGTCTACCTATTCTGCACAACTCCAAATGATATGAAACTTCACGAGGAATTTTTATGGAATATATGAAAAATACTGGAGCAAATAACTACTGGAGGGGGGCACCTGGTGAGCACAAGATACCAGGGCGCGCTAGGCCCCCAGGGGCGCTCTGATGGGTTGTGCTTAGCCCAGCCCACCTCCGGTGCCCATCTTCTAGTATATAAGTCATTTTGACCTAGAAAAAATAAGGGGAGGACTTTCGGAATGAAGCACCACCGTCTCGAGGCGGAACTTGGGCAGCAGCACTTTTGCCCTCCGGCGGAGCGATTCCGCTGAGGGGGATCATCGTCATCATCATCACCAACAACTCTCCCAACCTGGGGGGGGGCAATCTCCATCAACATCTTCAACAACACCATGTCCTCTCAAACCCTAGTTCATCTCTTATGTTTAATCTTTGTACCAGAACTATAGATTGGTACTTGTGAGTGACTAGTAGTGTTGATTACATCTTATGGTTGATTACTATATGGTTTATTTGGTGGAAGATTATATGTTCAGATCCATTATGCTATTTAATACCCCTATGATCTTGAGCATTATTATCATTTGTGAGTAGTTACTTTTGTCCTTGATGTCACGGGAGAAATCTTGTTGCAAGTAATCATGTGAATTTTATATGTGTTCGATATTTTGATGGTATGTATGTTGTGATTCCCTTAGTGGTGTCATGTGAACGTTGACTACATGACACTTCACCATATTTGGGCCTAAGAGAATGCATTGTGGAGTAGTTATTAGATGATGGGTTGCAAGAGTGACAGAAGCTTAAACCCTAGTTTCTGCGCTATTTCGTAAGGGGTCAATTGGATCCAAAAGTTTAATGCTATGGTTAGAATGTATTCTTAATGCTTTTCACGTAGTTGCGGATGCTTGCGAGGGGGTTAATACTAAGTAGGAGGTTTGTTCAAGTAAGAACAGTACCTAAGCACTGATCCACCCACATATCAAATTATCAAAGTAGCGAACACAAATCAAACCAACATGATGAAAGTGGCTAGATGAAATTCCCGTGTTGTAACATCCCAAAATTTCAATTTGGAATGTTATACACTAGATCATCATGCATATCATATTTTACTTTGCATTTTGGTTGATCCTAGAAATTCTACGCAACTCAATGACCCACGGAGAGAGTTGGGGATTTCGTTATTTTCATATTTGAGTTTTCTCAAATTTTGAGAATAGGATCATTTGATTTTATTTATTTTATCATCAATTATTTCTATTACAAAAATATGAGAGAGGGAATAAAATGACTTTCTCAAAATAAAGAAATATTGAGGATTTAATAATAAAATCAAATAAGATTTTATTTCGGAGTTTTTCGGTGTTCTATTTGAATTTAGGAAAAAAGTGCGTTTTTCAAAATTGCATTTAGATCCCAAATAAATGTTCACCTTGTGCGGCTTGATTTTAGAAGCCCGTGAAATTTTATTTCGGAATTTTTGGAGTCCGTTTAGTATTTCTTTTTATTTTTCTTCCGAGTGGAATAAAAAAATGAACCGACCTACGGGCCGTGTCCGACTAGGACTCCGGCCCGAGGGGGGCCTTTATAAGCCGGGGCAGCCCACCCCGAGGGAAACCCTAGCCAGCCCCAGCCCAGCCGCCGCCCCGCCCTAGCCGCCGCCGACGTCTGCCGCCGCCGCCGACGTCTGCCGCCGCCGCCGCCGGATCCCGCCGCCGAGGTTCGTCGCGCCTCGTTTTCCGTGCCATCGAGAAAAAAAGAGAGAAAAAAAACCGGCGTTCATCATTTTTTTTCTCGGATTAAATCCGCGATTTTTCTGATCGCGATTCCTGATCCGATTTTCGTTTTAGTTTAACTTTCCGCTCGTTTATCGGAATCAGGCGATTCAAGCGCCTAGAGATTCGTCTCGAAACCCTCTATCCGTTTAACCAACTTAAATAAGATTTTGCTACTGTAAAATTTGCCCTAGGTCCAGATTACTTGAATGAAGTTGTTTTCTTTCGCCGTTTGATTTTCGTTGCTTCGTTCGATTTGATTCTTTTTGCCAACCGGAGTTCTTAAGTTGAACCTTCTGGTTAGATCTCTTATTTGAGTTTTACCTGTGCATTAGATGAGTACTTATTGTATGCTTGTTTGTTTGTCTGCGATAGAATACCCGGAGTGCGCCACCTGTTACTTCGAATCGTTAGGTTTCGTGGATCATCAGCAAGGCAAGTAACACTTTGATCATACCTTTTCTACTACCCAGTTTTATTGCATCAGATCAATCCTCACACATTGCATGATTAGGATCTAATTAAATTGTGGGATGGGAAGTAGATGAGGTAGTACCTATTACCTGTTATTATCAAACCTTTGGGAGTTACTTCTACGTTTGCTTATTATGCCATGCTATGCTAGTAGACATGGATTGGGTGAGTGATATCCATGACAGATGTGAGATTGTTAATTAATGGTTTATCTAAGGTGGCAACTTAAACACACATCTGGGTGGATTGAGGCACCTGGGTATTCCAGGACTTGCCTGTTTTCTTTTGGACCGCCACCCAGGCTCAAAGGGATCATGAGACTATTCATACTAGAAACTTCCGTGTGCAGCCATAAGCTATTATGGGCTCTAGCATAGTTGACTAAGTTGTGCGAACTCTTACAGCGGTAGACTAGCAGATGTAGGGGATGTAGGTGGTACGGTCTACCCGATCGTAAGGTGCTAGCGCTTCTGAAAGACTATGTCTTGGTCATCCGTCTTCTCAAACACCCTGTAGTGCGAGAAACCAAACAGAGGCGATCGAGTCTTGTGGGGAAAAGTGCGCAAACCTCTGCAGAGTGTAATAAACTAATCATGATTAGCCGTGTCCCCGGTTATGGACATCTTGAGTATCTTGTACTTGGATTTTCATGTGAATCTCAACATGTTTCTCTAAATTAATTTTGTTGGGTTATGTTTAATGATGATGCTTAATTGGGATTGAGAATGCTGTCAATCATTCTCAATGTTTAACAACCACCATGATAGTAATTAAATTTTATTCCTTTGAAGTAGGGAAAAATTGGCTTTACGCAAAACTGTAACCATAGAGCTTTCCACCAGCCAAATATGCATATAGTATAGCTGTTTCATTCCATTACTCTCTATGTGTTACCTTGCCAGCATATTCCATGTGCTGACCCGTTTTCGGGCTGCAACGTTAATGTTGCAGACTTTTCAGACGACGATTAAGGAGTTTTTAGGTCGTGGTTCTATACTCAGTGATGCCGTTGGAGTTGATGGACTCACTTATCTTCCAAGTCTTCCGTTGTTATCGTTATTAGATGGCCTTAAGCCATATTTATTGTAATAAGTTCTCTTATGAGACACTCGATGTAATAAGTGTGTGATTGCTACTCTGCTATAAATCCTTCGAGTACTGTGTGGTGTCAGCATTACTGATCCAGGGATGACACCGGAGCATAGAGATCAGACTGTTTGAGGTCTGGTCGCTATAGAGATGGTATCAGAGCACACGCTGACTGTAGGACACGACCACTAAGCACAAGACCTAGATCACTATTCACTCTCTTCTCTTCTGACCTCTCATCTTGTCTACTCTTTAGGATGGCGGATGCAAGGAACAAGTTCACACAACCGGATGAAGATACACCCTTTGGACGACACTTGAAGGAAGTCACTAGATACCTGAACATAGGAGTACCAAGCTTCACCGGAACCTACAACGCCACTTTACCTAAAGAAGAGCGCTGGATGATTGAAGTTCAAGTTCCAGGAAGGACGTTAATGCCAGTCATTGAGCCCATAGAATTTTCTTTTGATGCACCAACTTGGAATCTAGGAAAAAGCATGGCAGCTCACATCGCCATGGGATGCATTGGAGAAGTTTACCGCAAGGATCTCAAGGATACTATCTACCAGATTTGTGGGCGCCGAGATGAGCACTGGGAGATGATCAGCACTAGGAAGGATAGATCAATCGCAGCTTTTATCCAGGAGTTAAACCAGCACATTCGACGACAGGAGAACCAGATGTGCGCCGACATGATAGATCTGAAGAAGGCTAAGACTAGAATCAAGGAACTGGAGGAAGAACTCAAGGCTACACGTGAAGATTATGAAGAAGAAATTGAAGTATTGGTGGAGAAAAATGACGACCTAATCAAGAAGATTGGAATATTTATGGGAGACCCTACGCTAGTAGATGAAGACTAAGAACCCAAGGAAATTAGCCTAGAAGACTACATCATCATCAACAGCACCGACTCGGAAGCAGATAGTAGCGATGATGACTATGTTGATGAAGCTAGAGCAGATATCATGGAGTCAACGACCGTAGAATATTTCTAGTAGACCACCTCATCAGTAGTAGTAGTCCACCATGTAAATATAGTAGTCCGAGCACTTTTGTGATAGATAGATCGATTGTATGCCCTTGTTTGATTGAATGAAGTGAATTGTTTGTTTTTGCCTCATGTGCATATGGGTAGTGTTTTCTCTTTAGACCCCCTCTATTCTTATATCTCATCTTTTCTAAACCCTTAGATGCCTCCGAGACGTGACCCCGGATTTGCCTTTCCACCGGAGCTCACCCAGTTGATCCAGCAGCAGAACACATTGATGCAGTTGCTAGTCCAGAATCAGAATCAAGGGAACAATAACAACAACCCACCACCACCACCACCACCACCTGTTGACCACTTAGCCCGTTTTCTTAGGCTGAATCCGCCGGTGTTTTCTAGTAGCACCGAGCCGATAGTAGCAGATGATTGGCTCCGCAAGACAGCTAGGGAGTTGACCACAGCAGGATGCACAGATGCGGAGAAGGTGAAGTTTGCCGCACATCAGTTAGAAGGACCCGCAGCATCATGGTGGGAGAATTTTATAGCCACTTTCCCTGTAGACACTGTCACCTGGGACCAGTTTCAGCAGGCTTTTCGTACTGCACATGTTTCAGCAGGAGCTATGGCCATGAAGAAGCGTGAGTTTCGCAACTTGCACCAAGGAGGAAGGACAGTTGGCCAGTACGTGGAGGAATTTAGTAAGCTAGCATGTTATGCCCCAGATGACGTCGCTATGGATGCAGCTAAGCAGGAGAAGTTTCTGGAAGGACTGAATGATGAGTTGAGCATGCAGTTGATGGTAGCAACCTTCAACAACTACCAGGAGTTGGTAGATCATGCTCTTATGATTGAAGGGAAGCAGCAGCAAATTGAGAACCGCAAGAGGAAGTATGGACAAGGGAAGTACAATTCAGGAGCTGAGCAGAAGCCACGTTTTACCCCTAGACCGGGAGGACATTTTCAGCATACCGATGGAGTAGGTAGCTCGCACAATCACAACGGCACCAAGAATGGTAATGACAATGGAGGAAGCAGCGGCCAGAACCGCACCAACCCCTCAACCCCAGCCAAGAAGGACCTGAGCCAAGTCACTTGCTTTAAGTGTTCAAAGACCGGACATTATGCCAATGAATGTCCTGAAGGCCAAAATGGCAATGGAAGTTCTGGGAAGAAGCCGAACCCTTTCAACAGGGGACAAGTGAACCACGTTAGTGTGGAGGAGGTTGAAGCTCAGCCCGATGCAGTAATAGGTAAGTTTTTGGTTAAGTCATTTACGACACTCGTTCTTTTTGATACTGGTGCATCGCATTCATACATCTCAAGGGGATTTGTGGATAAGTATAACCTACCAACCCAAGCCCTTAGGTCACCCATGTTAGTAACCTCGCCCGGAGCAGAGTATGTGGCTAGTCTATGGTGTGATCGGTTACCATTAAGGATTGGTAACTATCTTTTTCCCTCAGACCTAATAGTATTGGAATCTCAAGGATTGGATGTGATATTAGGCATGGATTGGTTATCAAAGTATGAAGGGAATATTGAATGTGCTAGTAAGTCAATTTTGCTTACCACACCAGAAGGAAGAAGGATCAAGTATGTATCCCGGCATGTGTCAAAGAGGACTCAAGTAAATTGCCTAACAAGAGTTGTGCAGGAGGAAGTACCAGTGGTAAGGGATTTCCCTGATGTATTTCCAGAGGAGTTGCCAGGCATGCCGCCGGATAGAGATATTGAGTTTTTGATTGAGCTATTGCCAGGCACAGGGCCAATATCAAAGAAACCATATAGGATGCCAGCAAAGGATTTGGTGGAAATTAAGAAGCAGATTAAGGAATTACTGGATAAGGGATATATTCGCCCAAGTTTTTCACCTTGGGGATCGCCAGTACATCTAGTGGAGAAGAAGGATGGATCGTTAAGGATGGTTGTTGATTATCGAGGATTGAATGAAGTAACGATCAAGAACAAGTACCCATTACCTATGATCAACGATCTGTTTGATCGATTGCAAGGAGCTAAGGTATTTTCCAAGATCGATCTGCGATCAGGATACCACCAGTTGAAGATTCGAGAACATGATATTCCTAAGACAGCTTTTACCACCAGGTATGGGCTGTATGAGTATACCGTTATGTCATTTGGTCTGACTAATGCACCTGCCTATTTTATGAACATGATGAACAAAGTGTTATGGAGTTTTTGGATAAGTTCGTCATAGTGTTCATTGATGATATCCTGGTTTATTCAAAGAATGAAGAGGAGCATAAGGGGCATTTGCGTTTGGACTTGGAAAGCTCAGAGAACATCAGTTATACGCCAAGTTCAGCAAATGTGAGTTTTGGTTGAAGGAAGTAGGATTCCTCGGACATGTTATATCTAGAGAAGGTATAGCAGTAGATCCCGCTAAAGTTGAAACTGTGACCAAGTGGGAAGCCCCAACAACCGTTGGAGAGATCCGGAGTTTTCTTGGACTCGCAGGATACTACCGGAGATTTATTGAGAATTTCTCAAAGATTGCGAAGCCTATGATGGAGTTGTTAAAGAAGGATACCAAGTTCATATGGACGGAGGAGTGTGAGGCTAGTTTCCAGGAGTTGAAGAAACGTTTGGTTACCTCACCAGTGTTGATCTTGCTAGACGAGACCAAGGATTATGAGGTGTATTGCGACGCTTCACGTCGAGGACTTGGAGCAGTGCTTATGCAGGAAGGGAGAGTTGTTTCATATGCCTCAAGACAACTGAAGCCTCATGAGTTGAATTATGCTACGCATGATTTGGAGTTAGCAGCCGTAGTGCATGCATTGAAGACATGGAGACATTTTCTCATTGGAAATCATTGTGAGGTGTACACGGATCATAAGAGTTTGAAGTACATTTTCACACAGAAGGAGTTGAATCTCAGACAAAGGAGATGGTTGGAGCTTATCAAGGATTATGATATGAAATTGCATTATCATCCTGGAAAGGCTAATGTAGTAGCTGACGCATTAAGCCGTAAGAGCCATGTCAATACATTAATGATGGGAGAAATACCCAAGGAGTTAGCAGAAAATCTTCGTGAACTATGTTAGGAAATAGTTCTGAGAGGCTATTGGAGATTCAGTCAACTTTGATGATAGAATCAGAGAAGCTCAAAAAGCTGACAAAGAGATTGCCGCTATAAAGGAGAAACTGAGCAAAGGAAAAGCTAAAGGATTTCGTGAGGATGAGCACGACACCCTATGGTTTGAAGACCGTGTTTACGTGCCCAATGACCCGGAGATCAGGAAGTTGATTTTGCAAGAGGCACACGACTCACCGTATTCAATTCACCCAGGAAATACCAAGATGTATTTGGATTTGAATGATATTTTCTGGTGGACCGGAATGAAGAAGGATATAGCGGAGTATGTAGCAGTTTGTGATGTATGTCAGAGAGTAAAGGCAGAGCATCAGAAGCCAGCAGGATTGTTACAACCATTGCCGATACCCGAATGGAAGTGGGATAAGCTAGGCATGGATTTTATCACGGGATTACCCAGGACTCATTCAGGCTATGACTCGATCTGGGTTGTAGTTGATTGATTGACGAAAGTAGCTCATTTCATCCCAGTAAAGACCACTTATACCAGTGCTAAGTTGGCAAAGATATACATGACCAGGATCATATGTTTGCATGGAGTTCCAAGGAGTATCGTATCAGATAGAGGAACCCAGTTTACCTCAAAGTTCTGGAAGCAGTTGCACGGAACTTTGGGTACCAGGCTAGAATTCAGTACAACTTTTCATCCACAGACAGATGGACAGACCGAGAGAGTCAATCAGATTTTGGAGGATATGCTAAGAGCTTGTGCGCTAGATTATGGATCTAGTTGGGACGATAATTTGCCATATGCAGAGTTTTCTTACAACAATAGTTATCAAACCAGTTTAAAGATGGCCCCTTTCGAAGCTTTGTATGGAAGGAGGTGCAGGACACCGTTGTCGTGGGACGAAGTTGGAGACCGCCTGATGTTTGGACCTGACTTGATTAAAGAGTCCGAACAGAAGGTGAAGTTGATTCGCGATAGGCTCAAGGTAGCCTAGTCCAGACAGAAGAGTTATGCGGATTCTAAACGCAAGGAGACAGTTTACGAAGTTGGAGATAGAGCTTATCTTCGAGTATCTCCACTTCGAGGAACAAAGCGTTTTGGAGTTAAAGGGAAGTTAGCGCCACGATTTGTAGGACCCTATCGAGTTTTGGAGCATATGGGAGAAGTGGCTTACAAATTGGAATTGCTCGAAGGATTGTCAGGAGTTCATGATGTGTTCCACGTTTCTCAGTTAAAGAAATGTCACGCGGAGATGGCTGACATACCGTTGAGAGATACAGTGCCTTTGGAAACTATTCAGATGGATAACGATTTGACCTACAAGGAGAAACCAATTAAGATCCTCGAGTTTGCCAGCCGAGTTACTCGTAGTAAGGTTATTAAGTTTTGCAACCTGGGAGCGAGAGGAAGATTTGCTCAAAGACCACCCTCACCTATTTTCTAGCCAACCCAAATCTCGAGGGCGAGATTCATCTTAAGGGGGGTAGGTTTGTAACATCCCAAATTTTCAATTTGGAATGTTATACACTAGATCATCATGCATATCATATTTTACTTTGCATTTTGGTTGATCCTAGAAATTCTACGCAACTCAATGACCCACGAAGAGAGTTGGGGATTTTGTTATTTTCATATTTGAGTTTTCTCAAATTTTGAGAATAGTATCATTTGATTTTATTTATTTTATCATCAATTATTTCTATTACAAAAATATGAGAGAGGGAATAAAATGACTTTCCCAAAATAAAGAAATATTGAGGATTTAATAATAAAATCAAATAAGATTTTATTTCGGAGTTTTTCGGTGTTTCATTTGAATTTAGGAAAAAAGTGCGTTTTTCAAAATTGCATTTAGGTCCCAAATAAATGTTCACCGTGTGCGGCTTGATTTTAGAAGCCCATGCAATTTTATTTCGGAATTTTTGGAGTCTGTTTAGTATTTCTTTTTATTTTTCTTCCAAGTGGAATAAAAAAAATGAACCGACATACGGGCCGTGTCCGACTAGGACTCCGGCCCGAGGGGGGGCCTTTATAAGCCGGGGCAGTCCACCCCGAGGGAAACCCTAGCCAGCCCCAGCCCAGCCGCCAGCCCGCCCTAGCCGCCGCCGACGCCTGCCGCCGCCGCCGCCGGATCCCGCCGCCGAGGTTCGTCGCGCCTTGTTTTCCGTGCCGTCGAGAAAAAAAAGAGAGAAAAAAACCGGCGTTCGTCGTTTTTTTTCTTGGATTAAATCCACGATTTTTCTGATCGCGATTCCTGATCCGATTTTCGTTTTAGTTTAACTTTCCGCTCGTTTATCGGAATCAGGCGATTCAAGCGCCTAGAGATTCGTCTCGAAACCCTCTATCTGTTTAACCAACTTAAACAAGATTTTGCTACTATAAAATTTACCCTAGATCCAGATTACTAGAACGAAGTTGTTTTCTTTCGCCGTTTGATTTTCGTTGCTTCGTTCGATTTGATTCTTTTTGCCAACCGGAGTTCTTAAGTTGAACCTTCTGGTTAGATCTCTTATTTTAGTTTTACCCGTGCATTAGATGAGTACTTATTGTATGCTTGTTTGTTTGTCTGCGATAGAATACCCGGAGTGCGCCACCTGTTACTTCGAATCGTTAGGTTTCGTGGATCATCAGCAAGGCAAGTAACACTTTGATCATACCTTTTCTACTACCCAGTTTTATTGCATTAGATCAATCCTCACACATTGCATGACTAGGATCTAATTAAATTGTGGGATGGGAAGTAGATGAGGTAGTACCTATTACCTGTTATTATCAAACCTTTGGGAGTTACTTCTATGTTTGCTTATTATGCCATGCTATGCTAGTAGACGTGGATTGGGTGAGTGATATCCATGACAGATGTGAGATTGTTAATTAATGGTTTATCTAAGGTGGCAACTTAAACACACATCTGGGTGGATTGAGGCACCTGGGTATTCCAGGACTTGCCTGTTTTCTTTTGGACCCCCACCCAGGCTCAAAGGGATCATGAGACTATTCATACTAGAAACTTCCGTGTGCAGCCACAAGCTATTATGGGCTCTAGCATAGTTGACTAAGTTGTGCGAACTCTTATAGTGGTAGACTAGCAGATGTAGGGGATGTAGGTGGTACGGTCTACCCGATCGTAAGGTGCTAGCGCTTCTGGACTCTCGGTCATCCGTCTTCTCAAACACCCTGTAGTGCGAGAAACCAAACGGAGGCGATCGAGTCTTGTGGGGAAAAGTGCACAAACCTCTGCAGAGTGTAATAAACTAATCATGATTAGCCGTGTCCCCGGTTATGGACATCTTGAGTATCTAGTACTTGGATTTTCATGTGAATCTCAACATGTTTCTCTAAATTAATTTTGCTGGATTATGTTTAATGATGATGCTTAATTGGGATTGAGAATGCTGTCAACCATTCTCAATGTTTAACAACCACCATGATAGTAATTAAATTTTATTCCTTTGAAGTAGGGAAAAATTGGCTTTACGCAAAACTGTAACCATAGAGCTTTCCACCAACCAAATATGCATATAGTATAGTTGTTTCATTCCATTACTCTCTATGTGTTACCTTGCCAGCATATTCCATGTGCTGACCCGTTTTCGGGCTGCAACGTTAATGTTGCAGACCTTTCAGATGACGATTAAGGAGTTTTTAGGTCGTGGTTCTATACTCAGTGATGTCATTGGAGTTGATGGACTCACTTATCTTCCAAGCCTTCCGTTGTTATCGTTATTAGATGGCCTTAAGCCATATTTATTGTAATAAGTTCTCTTATGAGACACTCAATGTAATAAGTGTGTGATTGCTACTCTGCTATAAATCCTCCGAGTACTGTGTGGTGTCAGCATTACTGATCCAGGGATGACACCGGAGCACAGAGATCAGACTGTTTGAGGTCTGGTCGCTACACGTGTACCCTCAAGAACACTTTGCTTATCATAAGAGACCATTTTGGCATGTCCTTTGCCTCAAATGGATTGGGCTACCTTGCTGCACTTTTGTTACTACTATTGGTACTTGATCGTTACAAATTATCTTGCTATCAAACTACTCGTTGCTTATAATTTTAGTGCTTGCAGAGAATACCTTGCTGAAAACCACTTGTCATTTCCTTCTGCTGCTCGTTGGGTTCGACACTCTTACTTATCAAAAGGAATATGATTGATCCCCTATACTTGTGGGTCATCAAGGCTCTTTTTTGGCACCCTTGCTGGGGAGTGAAGCGCTCTTGGTAAGGAAAACTTATTACTACGTGCTGAAATTTATGGTCACTTGTTACTTTGGAAAACAACCATTTGAGGGGTTTGTTTGGGGTATCTTCACCTCGATTAGAACCACAATTAGTCACCCCTCAACCTACTGCACCTACTGAAAATATTGAATATGAAATTTATTCCAGTATGATAGAACAACTGCTAGCTAATCCTTATGCAGGAGATGGAACCGGACATCCTGATATGAACTTGATATATGTGGAAGAAATTTGTGGATTGTTTAAGCTTGCAGGTTTACCCAGAGATGAAGCTAAGAAGAAGGTTTTGCCTTTATCTTTGAAGGGAAAGGCATTGGCATGGTATAGGCTAGGCGATGATATTGGATCTTGGAATTAGAATCGATGGAAATTGGAGTTTCACCAAAAAAAAATATCCTATGCATCTAGTTCATCATGATCGGAATTATATATATAATTTTTGTCCTTGTGAAGGAGAAAGTATCGCTCTAGCTTGGGGGGAGGCTTAAGTCAATGTTATATTCATGCCCCAATCATGATCTCTCAAGAGAAATTATCATTCAGAATTTTTATGCTCGGCTTTCTCATGATGATCGTTCCATGCTTGATACTTCTTGCACTGATTCCTTTATGAAGAAGACTATTGAATTCTGGTGGGATCTTCTAGAAAGAATTAAACGCAACTCTGAAGATTGGGAACTCGATGAAGGTAAAGAGTCGGGTATTAAGCTTAAGTTTGATTGTGTTAAACCTTTTATGAATATCGATGCTTTTCAAAAGTTTAGCACTAACTATGGACTTGACTCTAAGATAGTAGGCTCCTTTTGTGAATCTTTTTCTACTCATGTTGATCTCCCTAAGGAGAAGTGGTTCAAATATCACCCACCTATTAAAGAAGAAATTAAAGAACCAGTAGTAGCTAAAGATGAAACTATTATCTATAATGTTGATCCAGTTGTTCCTGCTGCTTATATTGAAAACCCACCTTTCCCTGTTAGGATAAAGGAGCATGTTAAAGTTTCAATCATGGTCAATAAAAGTTATATTAGAACACCTAAACCAGCTGAACAAATCAAGGCAGAACCTAGTGTTTCTATTGTTAAGGATCTCCTGGTTGAAAATTTAGATGGGCATGTTATTTACTTCTGTGATGAAGCTGCTTGAATTGCCAAACCCAATAAAAAAGATAAACATAGACATGTTGTTGGCATGCATGTTGTCTCAGTTAAGATAGGATATCACTGTTGTCATGGTTTATGTGACATAGGTGCTAGCATGAGTGCTATTCCTTTTACCTTATATCAAGAAATTATGAATGATATAGCACCCACTGAAATAGAAGACATTGATGTTACTATTAAACTTGCTAATAGAGACACCATCACACCACTTGGGATTGTTAGAGATGTTGAAGTCTTGTGTGGGAAAATAAAATACCCTACTAATTTTCTTGTTCTTGGTTCCCCACAAGATGACGTTTGTCCGATTATCTTTGGTAGACCTTTCTTGAACACCGTTAGTGCTAAAATAGATTGTGATAAACAAACTGTCGGTGTTAGCTTTGGTTATGATCTCATGAATTTAATTTTTCCAAGTTTAGTAGAAGACCTCATAAAAAAGAATTGCCTAGTAAGGATGAAATTACTGGTCTTACTTCCATTGCTGTACCTCCTACTGATCCACTAGAGCAATATCTGCTGGACCATGAAAATGATATGCATATGCATCAAAGAAATGAAATATATAAGATTTTCTTTGAACAACCACTACTGCAGGATGCTGCTAACGCGACACTACGATCAGAGACCCTTCGACGAAACTGTGTGCGATGTAATAATCACAAACGGTGGTGTAAAAGAACCATCAAAAAAGGTGCAAAACGTTTGCGATGGCGGAGCCATCAAACACGGTTCAGATTTTAGTTGCGTGTGCGATGCAGGGCATACGGTTCAGTTCAATGAACTGTTTGCGATGAGATGGAACAAAAGAAACTGGCAGCCAGATGAAGGCGTGTGCGATATAAAACATATGGTTCACTCAGATGAACTGTTACTGATGAGGAGGAACAATAGAAACGGGCAGCTAGATAAAGGTGTGTGCGATTGAGGGCATACACTTCAGAAGGATTAACTGTTTGCGATTAGGCAACAAAACAGAAACGGGTCAGCCAGATCAAAGTGTCTGCGATCGATGGCATACACTTCACACGGAAGAACTGTTTGCGATTAGCCACAAAAAACTGAAACAGTTAGAAAGATCAACGTGTGTGCGCTAGACGGGCACACACATTCTAATTAAAAGAAGAGTGTGCGATGGTAATAACGAGTGCGCACGGTTGTTGGAACAAGACGTGTGCTGACATTGCCTATTGCGGTGCACCCTATGGTGCAAACGCCACGTACGCGGCCGAGAAGGCGTACGTGCCCACGTTACGCCTTCCGGGAATAGTGCCGCACTTATAACCGTCCGTAAATTTTGAGCATGCGTCCCGTCACATTCCAAATTGCAAACCTGTTCACACCGATCAAAACCTAAACGGTTTCCCACTTAGGAGCGTATTAGTACTCGGTTATAAATACTACTACTCCAAGATGACTGCACATTCCTCCTCAACTCCTCATCCACAAAAACAAACAAGTCATTCATCATCGTTCCCTTGCGTCAGCCATGGTCAGCGTGAGTTCTGGGTCAAGAGATTGCCACCACGGAGATGCGAGCATGGAAGTGGAAGCACGAGAGATGTCCCGCCTCGCCGCAAACGCAGCCGGCATGTCCCGCCGCACGGCCGTAGCAGCACAGAGGTCCCACAGCGCCGCCAAAGCAGCATGCAGGTCCTACCGCACCATCGATGCGGCAGACTGGTCCAGCCGCGCCGCGGAAGCAGAAGATATGTCTCGCCGCGCCGCGAATGCAGCAGAGATGTCCTCCCGCGCCGCGGCAGCCTGGGAAAATGTCTCGCGGGAAGGCGAGGACTCTTACAGGCGCATGAATGCGATCGTCCATAGCCAGATGGATTAGATCTCCGGCTGGGCGAGGTTGCAGGGCGACATGAAAGCCTCTTTTGAACAGGCTACCTGCGTCATCCGGCAACTAAATGAGAGCAATGCGAAGCTCTGGGCCGAGCGCGACCTGCTGAGGGCAAAGATCATCGGAAGTGCGGAGCAGCAGGAGGAGGAGACCACTGCCTTGTTGAAGAGGACCGGTGTCACCATCAAGAAACTTGTGGACGAGAATGCCATGCTGCGCATCGAGCGCAGAAGGCTGGTGGAGGAATCCGTGGATGCTCTCAAGCAGCATCTTGAGGACAAGAAAGAGCTCATCGCCGCTCGCCGCGGAGACTAGTTCCCGCGGCCTGCAGCAACACATCAAGAAAGTAGAGATCAGCGAGCCAGATCATTGTCTTCCTTCTTCTTTTGCCCTTGTGTATTTCGGGTGTTGCCGCATGTGGCTTTTTTAATTATGTTCCTTTTTGCGGGGATTTTAATTATGTTCCTAAATATGTAAGACAATTATTATCCACTATCATCGTCCTTATATTCATCATGCTTGCTATAAGTCGTAGTCGATGCTATATAGGTCCGTTGGATCTTACATCAAGATCCGTGCAAAACTTTCTTTTCAGATTTTCATTTTTCTCCCTTAAATCTCAGTCCAATGAGACATATAGCCACGCCGTAGAACAGGGGCTCGGGCGCCATTAATGGAGACGTTGGGAGGGAGGTGCGCGGCTGGTAGAGGTCAAAGGGCTCTCCTCCTGATGAGCACGTGCAGGGGTCTGATCGCACGCCTCCTATACTCAAATAGCTACCACACACAGAACCTCCTAGCCAATAAAAAGGGGACGCGTGGCGGCACGTAATTGGTAAGTAGAACGCCCACGATTTCAATAATACTTGTGTTTCCAATTTGTAACGTGACAGCACTTGTTCCAAAATGACTTTGTTGATTGTTAATGTGTGCGCCTTCACAAATCGGACAGAAAAATTACCACAACATGTTGGTGCCATGTCATGACACCATGCCAAGTTTCATCATTTTCAGGCGTGTTTTGGATTTACAGGAATTAAAAAACCAAGTTTCTCAATCTTTCCGGCCGAGCCATGACGCCCATATGTTTGAATTTCATTCCCATTTCTTGCATGGGACCTAGAAATTCACCCAAGGACACACATGTGATTTTTCAACCAACTTTGGTGCACTAGAGCATGTGCTTGTAGTTCAAATTTTAATTATGCACATTAAATGCCCAGACACTCAATTAATGTATTAAAAAGGCCAAACGAACCCAAAATAATTTCAAAATTTAGCACGATACTTCTATTTGGTCTAATCTGCCCGTGTAAAAAAATTAAGGCGGGAGAAGGCAGTGTACGTATGTCGTTTCGCCCACGGAGGTGACACATTCCCACTCGGAACCACGAGCCTTCTTAAGAGAAGCTCCGGTTAGGAAGAAGCTTACACCAAAGCTTGTCCCAATTCGGCCAAAAAATTTACCGCAGCATGTTGGTGCCATGTCATGACACCATGCCAAGTTTCATGATTTTCAGGCGTGTTTTGGATTTACATGAATAAAAAAACCAAGTCTCTCAATCTTTCCGCCGAGCCACGACGCCCAGATGTTTGAATTTCATTCCCATTTCTTGCATGGGACCTATAAATTCACCCAAAAAACACACATGTGATTTTTCAACCAACTTTGGTGCATTGGAGCATGTGCTTGTAGTTCAAAATTGAATTATGCACATTAAATGCCCCAAAACTCAATTAATGTATAAAAAAGGCAAAACGAACCCAAAATAATTCCAAAATTTAGCACGATAATTCTATTTGGTCGAATCTGCATGTGTAAAAAATTAAGGTGGGAAAAGGCAGTGTATGTATGTCATTTCGCACACGGAGGTGACACGTTCCCTCTCGGAACCACGCGCCTTCTTGAGGGAAGCTCCGGTTTGGAAGAAGCTTACACCAAAGCTTGTTCCAATTCGGCCAAAAAAATACCGCAACATGTTGGTGTCATGTCATGACACCATGCCAAGTTTCATGATTTTCAGACGTGTTTTGGATTTACAGGAATTAAGAAACCAAGTTTCTAAATCTTTTCAGCCGAGCCACGACGCCCAGATGTTTGAATTTCATTTCCATTTCTTGCATGGGACCTATAAATTCACCCAAAGGCACACATGTGATTTTTCAACCAACTTTGGTGCACTAGAGCATGTGTTTGTAGTTCAAATTTCCCAGAAACTCAATTAATGTATAAAAAGGCCAAACGAACCCGGAATAATTCCAAAATTTAGCACGATACTTCTATTTGGTCTAATCTGCCTGTGTAAAAAAATTAAGGCAGGAGAAGGCAGTGTACATATGTCATTTCGCACACGGAGGTGACACGTTCCCTCACGGAACCACGAGCCTTCTTGAGGGGAGCTCCGGTTTGCAAGAAGCTTACACCAAAGCTTGTCCCAATTCAGCCAAAAAAATTACCGTAGCATGTTGGTGCCATGTCATGACACCATGCCAAGTTTCATGATTTTGCGGCGTGTTTTGGATTTACAGAAATTAAAAAACTAAGTTACTCAATCTTTCCGGCCGAGCCACGACGGCCAGATGTTTGAATTTCATTCTCATTTCTTGCATGAGACCTATAAATTCACCCAAAGACACACATGTGATTTTTCAACAAACTTTGGTGCACTTGAGCATGTGCATGTAGTTCAAATTTGAATTATGCACATTAAATGCTCAGAAACTCAATTAATGCATAAAATGCCAAACGAACCCGGAATAATTCCAAATTTAAACACGACACTCATGTACTAGTTGCATGTTCATTATAAGTAAATGTTCTAGAAATTCAAACACCATCCTTTCCCTCCGTAACACCATTTTGTCTTTCAAAACATAATGAAAAAATCAGGTATACCACAAACAGTTTACTAGAAATAATCGTGTGGGATGCGATATAAAATGTCTTGGCGCAGCATCTTGTGTGGCTTACGCAGGAAGCTTCGTCGTCTGCAGTCCACCGCCCCCGCTTGAACCACACTTGCGCTCCAGTTTCTCGCGGCACCGTGCAAATTTTGTTTCCATCACGGAAATATCTATGTCCCCGCCCCTCCCTCCCACCAAAAGCCACATTTCCATTGTTCCTCCTTTCTTTCCAAGTTTAAACCTTCACTTCTACTTACTGGCAGCTCAACCTCCTTGCCGGCGACCCTTCTTCTTGCAGCGCCGCCTCCTCGCCGGCCACCCTTCTTATTGCAGTGCCGCCTCCTCGCCGGCAACCCTTCTTCTTGCAGCGCCGCCTCCTCGCCGGCGACCCTTCTTCTTGCTGCGCGGCCTCCTCGCCGCTGACCCTTCTTCTTGCTATGTGGACTCGTTGATATGGTCAGGTAATCCACACCCCACCCACACCATCCTCCTCCTTTCCCGTCCCACATGCCCCGACCGACAGCGTGACACCTTCCACCGAAATTGTTGCCCCCTCCTCCAATTAAGCTCCGCCCACAGCCATTTTGCATGCAGTATAACGTGGATCTCAGTAGCATGCGGCCGCCCGCGCGCACGAGGTCGCTATGGCTACCATGTGTGCTGACCGCCAGATCTTGGAGGAGCACCTCGTCTTCGAGGCCACCGTTGACATCGCCACGTGGTTGTCTACTTTAAAATATAGTTCATGATGTTTTCTCGAGGCCACCGCCAGTGCCTTCTAGTGATTTGTCCTCTGTAATGTTAATATGCAATCTGATGTTCAATTAACAGTTTGGTCCTCTGAAATGTAATGTTCAGTTAACACTTTGGTCCAACAATTGCTACATTTTATAGTACTGTTCTTAAGCATTCTTTGTTTTTTTAACTGTCTTATCTTCTAGTACATGTTTCTATTCTGCAATGTCATGCTCAGTTAACTATTCTGGTTCATTTGGTCTACTGTCCATTTAACTATTTGGTTCAGTTCTGCAATTTGATTTTCATTTGTTGTGGGTGCAAATTTTTATTGTTATGCATGTGACACCAATGAAATTTGGTTGTACTCAATACATATTCTACTGATAGTATGACAACTCTCAGTTAACCTGATCAAGATCTTCCTTATGCGTGTTGTAGGGAAACAATGGGAGACACTGCAGTTTACCATCAAGGTTTGTTCAAGCATGGTCCTTTGGCTAATAACACATTATTGTGCAGTTGCAGGAATCATTCTAATATTTAGGTTTCTTACAATTTGGTCTTGCACATGTAGGTCCTGCTGTCAGAGTCTTAGACCCACTATTCTACCCATTTTGCATATTGGGAATGAGATGTCCATGAATATCAGTCAAGTCAAGGAACTCAGAAAGATTGTTAGGATGAAGAAACTTACGACGAGTAACAGCAAGATCTTTGTTTGCATAATGAAGAAGACATCAGTCAACTATAGGATGGTACTGACTCTTTTACTTTGTTTTTACCCCTTGCGCCATTTCAAAATTTATAACAGCGATTTATGCATATCTTTGTTTTTAGTACTTTTCAAAGCAGTTCACCGATGATTACCTCTCAAAACACTTGCATGGTCAAGAGGCAAGGAAGGTATTCATTCAACACCCACGGTACAATATTGAAGTCTTGCTAAAGAGGACGAAGGTTGGGCGGGTAATTATCCATAGCCACTGGCCTAAAGTTGCAAGGACATTCAACATCACTGAAGGCTCAATATTTGCCTTCAGCTTCTGTAGTTTCCCAGATGAGATTAATCTGTCTATTTACCATGTATGGTGCTACTTTCCAAAGGTTTTTGACGCTGCATGTGAAACTTGGTGCTGTTGTGTAATGGCGTAACTGAGTGCCGAAGCTATCTGATGTAATTCGATTATGAAATCCCGATTGCTGTTATACGGATATGAAATATCTGTTGTGTTTTATAAGAAATATCAATTTGATTAGTAGATGGATTATCAATAATAGGCTAATTACCCTGCTTATTGGGGTTTTCTATTGCAGACGGTTAATCAAACAACACCATGGGCGATGAACTCAAACAACCCGCATGGTTTCTAAAAAGTAGGCGTGTTCGATCAACTAACAATCATACATGGCTTTCGGCAGCGAACTATTTGCGTTAGGCCACCTTGCACAAACGTTTCCACACAAAGAACTGTGTGTGATATACATATGAACGAAAATGATAATCTGGGATTCACCGTGTGGGATGTACATACGAATGGAAATGATTGGCTTTCGATGCCTCGCCTGATCGCACACGAGCTCATTTGTCCCTAGCCTGTGTCCTATCCCCGACGGTTTCTAGGTCATGGGGGAAGGACCCCCTATCACCCACACTCACTTGGCGACGGTTCCAAATACCATCGTGGAAAGGGGTTAAAAACCGTTTGTATAGCGTGTCGCTGTACCAGTTCTACGAGATTCACAAACTTTAACACGAGTATTTCTCAAATTCACTACTACTCACTAGCATGACTCTAATATCACCATCTTCATATCTCAAAACAATCATAAGGAATCAAACTTCTCATAGTATTCAATGCACTCTATATGAAAGTTTTTATTATATCCCTTTTGGATGCCTATCATATTAGGACTAATTTTATAACCAAAGCAAATTACCATGCTGTTCTAAAGGCTCTCAAAATAATATAAGTGAAGTACGAGAGTTCATTGATATGTCTCCAACGTATCTATAATTTATGAAGTATTCATGCTATTATATTATCTGTTTTGGATGTTTATGGGCTTTACTAAACACTTTTATATTACTTTTGGGACTAACCTATTAACCGGAGGCCCGGCCCAAAATGCTATTTTATTGCCTATTTCAGTGTTTCAAAGAAACGGAATATCAAATGGAGTCCAAACGGAATGAAACCTTCGGGAGAGTTATTTTTGGAACGGAAGCAACCCAGGAGACTTGGAGTAGTCGTCAGGGAAGCTTCGAGGAAGCCACGAGGCAGGGAGATGCGCCCTACCCCCTGGGCGCGCCCCCACCCTCGTGGGCCCCTCGTGGCTCCCCTGATCAACTTCTTTTGCCTATATATGTCCATATACCCTAAAAACACGTGGGAGCAGAATAAATCGGGAGTTCCGCCACCAAAAGCCTCCGTAGCCATCGAAAACCAATCTAGACCCGTTTCGGCACCCTGTCGGAGGGGGGGAATCCCTCTCCGGTGGCCATCTTCATCATCCCGGTGCTCTCCATGATGAGGAGGGAGTAGTTCACCCTCGGGGCTGAGGGTATGTACCAGTAGCTATGTGTTTGATCTCTCTCTCTCTCTCTCTTATGTTCTTGAGGTGGTACGATCTTGATGTATCGCGAGCTTTGCTATTATAGTTGGATCTTATGATGTTTCTCCCCCTCTACTATCTTGTGATGAATTGAGTTCTCCCTTTGAAGTAATCTTATCGGATTGAGTCTTTAAGGATTTGAGAACACTTGATGTATGTCTTGCATGTGCTTATCTGTGGTGACAATGGGATATCACGTGATCCACTTGATGGATGTTTTGGTGATCAACTTGTGAGTTCCGTGACCTCATGAACTTATGCATAGGGGTTGGCACACGTTTTCATCTTGACTCTCCGGTAGAATCTTTGGGGCACTCTTTGAAGTTCTTTATGTTGGTTGAATAGATGAATCTGAGATTGTGTGATGCATATCGTATAATCATACCCACGGATACTTGAGGTGACATTGGAGTATCTAGGTGACATTAGGGTTTTGGTTGATTTGCGTCTTAAGGTGTTATTTTACTACAAACTCTAGGGCTGTTTGTGACACTTATAGGAATAGCCCAACGGATTGATCGGAAAGAATAACTTTGAGGTGGTTTCGTACCCTACAATAATCTCTTCGTTTGTTCTCCGCTATTAGTGACTTTGGAGTGACTCTTTGTTGCATGTTGAGGGATAGTTATATGATCCAATTATGTTATTATTGTTGAGAGAACTTGCACTAGTGAAAGTATGAACCCTAGGACTTATTTCCTAGCATTGCAATACCATTTGTGCTCACTTTTATCATTAGTTACCTTGCTGTTTTTATATTTTCAGATTACAAAAACCTATATCTACTATCCATATCGCACTTGTATCACCATCTCTTCGCCGAAGTAGTGCACCTATACAATTTACCATTGTATTGTGTGTGTTGGGACACAAGAGACTCCTTGCTATTTGGTTGCAGGGTTGTTTGAGAGAGACCATCTTCATCCTACGCCTCCCATGGATTGATAAACCTTAGGTCATCTACTTGAGGGAAATTTGCTACTGTCCTACAAACCTTTGCACTTGGAGGCCCAACAACGTCTACACGAAGAAGGTTGTGTAGTATACATCATTCATCAATTTCTATAAAATAAAACCACGGCCATGCTCTAAAAAGATATAAGTGAAGCACTAGAGCAATTTTGCGTAGCTCAAAAAATATAAGTGAAGCACATAGAGCATTCTAATAAATCACGATTCATGCGTGTCTCTCCCAAAAGGTATGTACAACAAGGATGATTGTGGCAAACTAAAAATTAAAGACTCAAATCATACGAGACGCTCCAAGCAAAACACATATCACGTGGTGAATAAAATATAGCCTCAAGTAAAGTTACCGATAGACGAAGATGAAAGAGGGGATGCCTTCCTGGGGCATCCCCAAGCTTAGGCCTTTGTCCTCCTTGAATATTACCTTGGGGTGCCTTGGGCATACCCAATCTGAGGCTCTTGCCACTCCTTATTCCATATTCCATCAAATCCTTACCCAAAACTTGAAAACTTCACAACACAAAACTTCAACAAAAAATCTCGTTAGCCCCGTTAGTATAAGAAAATAAATTACCACTTTTGGTACTATTGTGAACTCATTCTTTATTTATATTTGTGTAATATCTACTGTATTCCAACTTTTCCATGGTTCATACCTCCCGATACTAGCCATAGATTCATCAAAATAAGCAGACAACACGCGAAAAACAGAATATGTCATAAACAGAACAACCTGTAGAAATCTGGATATTTAGAATACTTTTGTAACTCCAAAAATCCTGAGAAATTAGGAAGTCCTAGATTCTTTTTATTAATCCTCTGCGAAAAGAATCAGTATTTTATGGCACTTCTATAAAAAAATGAAAACTAATCTCCTGGGCGCAAAAGTTTCTGCTTTTCAGGAGGATTAAATCAACTATCACCGTAAGCTATCCCAAAGGTCTTACTTGGCACGAACACTAATTAAAATATAAAACCGCATCTAAACAGAGGCTAGATGAATTATTTATTGCAAAACAGAACCTAAAAAGCAAAAAATAAAAATAAAATTGGGTTGCCTCCCAACAAGCGCTATTGTTTAACGCCCCTAGCTAGGCATAAAACACGAATAGATCTAAGTATTGTCATCTTTGGCATGCAATTCTTCAATTATAATCTTAGGGGATTCTAGTTTTATAAATGATCAAACTCCTTCGCAAGAGATCAAGAAATTCATTCGTGACAATAGGTTCCTTAATAATATCGAGAAAATTGAGGTGAACGCTAATTGATTTGAGATCTTCATTGTTTTTACTAGAACATTCACCCTTATTTTTAGGAACATAAGCAAGCTTAGCAATCTTAGGAGGAAGATTTGGAGTAGTTTTAACAGAGGAAAAAGCAAAACCACAGTTGGTAATAATATCTTCTAGTTTGCCAATTCTAATAGAGTCTTGATCTATATTTTCATTAACTATGGGTTCCTTTTCCTTAAGGTTCTTTAGAGTAACTCATACCTTAGCTCCATATCGAGTAATCCGATTATGAATCTTTTTATCCAAAATTTCAATCAACTCTACGATAGCTATTTTGTTTTCAATAATATCCAATCTTTGCATTACATGTTCCAAGGTTAAAACAATTACATTAACCAAAAGAGGTGGTGGGCCTAGCAAAGCTATCATGGCATTGTAAGAGTCGAAAGTATGGCTCCCCAAGAAATCCCCCTAGTAATGGTATCTAGAACATATCTATTCCAAGGAGTAAAGCCTACATAAAAATTGCGAAGAAGAACAGAAGTAGATTGCTTTCAAGTAGATCTATTTTGAGCATTGCAAATTCTATACCAAGCATCTTTTAAATTCTCTCCTTCCCTTTGTTTAAAGTTGAGAACCTCATTATCGAGAGTGTTAACAAGAATGGGAGGACTAGCCATTGGAGCGAGAAATGCGGAAGAAGAAGACGAACGGAAGAAGGGCGAAGAAAAGATGAATCTTTTTGAAAATAGTTTTAGAAGTGGGGGAGAGGAAAAGGAGAGGCCAATGGTGAATAATGTAATGCGAGGGATGAGAGTTTATGATGGGTACTTGGTATGTCTCGGCTTGGCGTAGATCTCCTCGACAATGGCATGAGAAATCCTTCCTGCTACCTCTTGAGCTTGCCTTGGTTTTTCCCTTGAAGAGGAAAGGGTGATGCAGCAAAGTAGAGTAAGTATTTCCCTCAGTTTTGATAATGAGGGTATCAATCCAGTAGGAGACAACGCGACAAGCCACCGAATACCTGCACAAACAAGCACCAACTTGCACTCAACGTGACAAAGGGGTTGTCAATCCCTTCAGAGTTATTTGCAAAGTGAGATCTGATAGAGATGGATAAACGGTAAAGTAATATTTTTGGTTTATGGAACGGAAAGTAAATGATTGCAAAGAAAGTAAATCGGAAAGTAAAATTATAGATCGGAAACTTATATGATGGAAAACAGAAGATTATATGATGGAAAATAGACCCCGAGCCATAGGTTTTGATACGTCTCCATCGTATCTATAATTTTTGATTGTTCCATGCCAATATTATACAACTTTCATATACTTTTGGCAACTTTTTATACTATTTTTGGGACTAACATATTGATCCAGTGCCCAGTGCCTGTTCCTGTTTGCTGCATGTTTTTGTTTCACATAAAATCCATATCAAATGGAGTCCACACGGGATAAAAACTTACGGAGATTTTTTTGGAATATATGTGATTTTTGGGAAGAAGAATCAACATGAGACGATGCCCGAGGGGGCCATGAGGTAGGGGGCACGCCCCTGACCCTCATGGCCACCCCGTAAGGCTGTTGATGCCCTTCTTTCGCCACAAGAAATCCAATATCTGGATACAAATCGTGTTAAAATTTCAGCCCAATCGGAGTTACGGATCTCCGGGAATGTAAGAAACGGTGAAAGTCCAGAATCTGGAACACAGAAACAGAGAGAGACAGAGAGACATATCCAATCTCGGAGGGTCTCTCGCCCCTCCGCTGCCATGGAAGCCATGGACCAGGGGGTAAACCCTTCTCCCATCTAGGGAGAAGGTCAAGGAAGAAGAAGAAGAAGAAGGGGGGCTCTCTCCCCTATCTACCGGTGGCGCCGGAACACCGCTGGGGCCATCATCGTGTGACGGCGATCTACACCAACACCTCCGTCATCTTCACCAACATCTTCATCACCTTCCCCCATCTATCTACATCGGTCCACTCTCCCGCAACCCGCTATACCCTCTACTTGAACATGGTGCTTTATGCTTCATATTATTACCCAATGATGTGTTGCCATCCTATGATGTCTGAGTAGATTTTCGTTGTCCTATCGGTAACACTACAAAAAATACACTTCCGTGATGATACATGTTTTTTTTGACCTGAAACTTTAGGGCATTGGCCCCACAGCAATTTTATTACTCCAAACAAAAATACATATGTGCAGTAATTTACAAGGTCAGGGAGACCCTAAAAGAGAAAAGGCAAGTTGAAAAAGCTAACCTCAAGGAGGCAAAAAAGAGATCCATCTAATCAGATCCATTTAATATTCCTAAAGACCCTGTCATTCCTAACATTCCAAATATTCCAGCAAGCTAGAAAAACAACTTCAAAGAAGAAAGGCCTTGCAAAATCCCTTCTAGCATGGAAAGCAATGGCAGTCATATCATCTCCAGCAGGCCATCTGATTTGAAGGTAGTTCCAGACCCTACAACTAAAGTTACACTGGAAGAATAGATGATCCCTGTCCTCCTTGGTGTGCGTGGGACACAACACACACAAATTTGAGTCAGAGACATTCCAGTGCCTTCTCTCCAGCATATCTTGTGTGTTCAACCAATCCATGATCAACAACCAAGCAAAGAACTTAATCCTCAATGTGCAACAACTAGCCCAAATCCAGGACAATATTGGGTTTGACACAATGTGCTTGTGCAAGAAGGTATAATATTTCTTGGTAGAGTAATCCTTTCCATCCTCTTTCCAAACCCAAACATCATTCAGCTGGTGATTTACATTTGAATTTCCAAGCAAGGATTGCAATTACTGCAACTCACCAAAAGCTCTCTCGGAGAATGGTAAGTGAAATAGAGGAGTTAGCTCAGACATGTCAAAAACCTCAGGAGCAGAAATAAGAGGGTCAATGACAAAGGAGAAAAGTCTTGCAAATCTTTGATCAAGTGGTATACTGGAATCTCCCAAAGACCAAGAATCAGACCAAAATAGAACTGTGTCACCCCTATGAACATGCACAGTACAGACCATCCTGAATTTATCCATTAACTTGCAAATATCCCTCCACCAGAAGGAACCACAAAAGGTTGTAGCATGGGGGACTCTACCATGATAGTAAGTGTTCCAAATCAAATGCACCCAGGGAACATCAACTTTATTGTAGAACTTACTAACATGTTTGAGAAGAAGGGCTTCATTCTGCAGCCCCAAATTCAAAATACCCAGCCCACCTTTATTCTTTGGTCTGCAGACCAAGCTCCAAGCAGCCAAAGACTGACCAGACTCCTGTCCATACTTTCTCCAAAGGCACTGCCTCTGAATTCTCTCCAGTTGCTTTAAAATACCAGGAGGCAGGTCCAAACCGCAGAGGAAAAAAATAGGAACCGAAGAGAGAGCAGATATCAAGTACTGTAGCCTTCCTCCATGAGCAAGGAAGGAGGAGCTTACAGAAAGTTTCCTCTCCATACTATCCACCAAAGGCATTAAATCCAGAATCTTGGGTTTGTTGATTCCCACAGGTAGCCCAAGATAGGTAAAAGGCAGAGAGACAACCATACAACCAAAGACTGAAGTCAGCCTAGCTATCTCCACCGAATCAACATTAATAGGAAGCATAGAAGACTTATGATAGTTGACATGCAGCCCAGGGACTTGGAGAATAGGAGTAACATTCCCTTCAGAGCAAGCAATTGTGGTTCCTTAGCAGGCAAAATAATTAATGTGTCATCAGCATACTGAATAATGGGGTAGTCTCTGTCATGACAGGGAATTGGAAGCTCCAAAAGTCCCTTGTGAAACATATCATTAACCACTGATTGTAACAAATCAGTAGCAATTGCAAACAGGAGTGGAGAGAGAGGGTCACCCTGCCTAACACCTTTCTTGCAGGTAAATTGCTTACCAGGTACCCCATTAAGCAAAACAGAAGAAGTACCAGAAGCAAGGAACTGCTTAACCCAGGAAATCCATTTGTCATTGAAACGTTTGTGTCTCAGAATCTGAAATATAGCCTCATGCTCAATTGAATCAAAAGCTTTCTCAAAGTCTAGCTTTAGTATGATAATAGGCCTTTCGGACTGGTGACATTGATGCAAGTATTCAAGTGTCCAAGCCACACAGTCCTGGATTGTTCTTGACTTGATAAAACCATATTGGTTTTTATGCAAACATCTCATGTTATCCAACTGAAGCCTATTTGCAGCCATTTTTGAAAGGAACTTAACCCCCATACCAGTAAGAGAGATAGGTCTAAAGTCATTGAAAGATTCAGGAGACCTCTTCTTTGGTACCAGAGTGATGTATGAATAGTTGATATTCTCAAGATTAGCAATCCCCTCATGAAAAGCAGCAGCCAAAGCATAGAAATCCTTGCTGATTATATGCCAGCACTTTTTGAAAAACAAGCCATTAAATCCATCAGGGCCAGGTGACTTATCAATAGGCATGTTCTTAACAGTGTTATCCATCTCCTCCTTGGAGAACACTTTAGTCAAGGAATCCAAACCCTCCACTCTATCCAAAATAGAAGAGAGATCAAAACACATTTCAATCCCATGACTAGTGCCCATTCTGTTCTTGAAATTAAGCCATAGAGCAGCAGCCATTTGTTCATGGTCAGTCACCACAGAGCCATCCTCCAGCCTTAAAGAAGAAATGGAGTTATGCCTATATCTTTCAGAAGCCATGGCATGGAAAATTTTAGTGTTTTCCTCCCCCACTTTAATGGATCGAATAGTATACCTTTTCCTCCAATATAGATACTGCAGGTGTAGGAGATGCTCCAGATGCAACTTAACCAGATTTCTGAAGTTGAATTCATGCCTGAATAGGGGCCTCAACTCCTCCAAACTATCCAAAATGAGAACCACTATGTTGCATTTAGCAATTAAGACCTTCATTTTGGAGACATTCATATGCCAACTCTTGAGATCTCTCCTCAAGGATTTGAACTTAGCAACAATAACAGCAGTAATGTGTGCTTTGTTTATAGTAGAAGACCAAGATGCAGCTACACAATCAATAAAACCCTGCAACTCCACCCAATAGTTCTCAAAACGAAAGATATTGCATTTGGGAATGGAGGTGTTGATTGCCACCACACAAGGCACATGATCTGAAGCAGTCCTTGCAAGTGGTAACACCTGAGTGGAAGGGTAACAGGAGATCCAATTCGCAGAAGTAAAAAACCAGTCTAGCTGCTCAAGGAGAGGATTATCTTGCATATTTTGACCAAGTGAAAGATCTACCCTTAATAGGTAATTCGAGCAGACCAAGATGCCCGATAATCTCATTAAAGATAAAAATATCATTAGCATCACCCCCAGGTAGATTTCTGTTCTCAGTTGATCTAATAAAATTAAAATCCCCCAGTACCAGCGAATTAGCAGAGTCAGGTATGGAAAGATGGTAGAGCCAATCCACAAAATCATCTCTAGCTTGGCCTCTGCATGGCCCATAGACATTGACCAACGTCCAAACTTCATTATTATGTTTGGAAGTGAATTGGACAATAATACCAAAATGCTTCGCCTCCATTAACCGACCAGAGAGAACAGAGGAGTTCCACAGCACAACAATGCCACCTGAGGCCCTAATCGAAGGACTGAAAACGAACGAGTCAAAACGACTTGGGCAAAAATTTCGTACAGTCATGGAATCAATACACTCCATTTTCGTTTCTTGTAGACATACCACAGACGCCATGCTTTCCTCCACCTTATTACGAACAACATGTTGGCGATCATCAGAATTAAGACCTCTAACATTCCAACACATTACACGCCAACTTCTAGTAGATCAGGATCCATAAAATATATTGTTTACAGATTTTAGGAGCATGCCTGCGTAGCAGGGAGAACAGACCACAGTTCAAACCAACTACATAGCCAAACAAAGGACACATGCGTTGACAACGATCATCAACAACTCCCCAACAAAAGAGACTTCAAATAAACCTACGAAAGATAGTCTGGTTATGGGTCGACCACACCCCGCAATCATAGCCCAGACTATACATCAGACGAATTGCCCTTAGCAGAGGATGGATCCGCCATAAGCGCATCCGTAGTAAGCTTGTCAGCCGCAATACCCAAGTCGGCTCCAATTTGTTGAATGTGGATAATTGGTGTTGGGGGAGGCAGTGGAGTCGATCTTGGAACATGATCATCCTCCACAAAGGGTTTTGGGCGAGGCTTCTTCTTCTTGGGCTCCGTCATTGGCAGGGCTTGCAGCACAGGCTTAAAACCATCCCTCTTTATAGAGCTACAAGTGCAACGGTGCAGGTCAGAGTCAACAACGGGAGCACGATCATGTTTGGTCACTCGCTTCGTCTTTGGGGCAGGAGCAGAGAAAGAGAACTGCTCTTCAGCAGCAGTAACAGGCTGCAGTCCAAAGCTTGGCTCCAACTCCTGAGAACTGTCAGCTAACAAAGCACAAGCAGGCCCACTGAGGGGCGAAGCAACAGACAGTGGGACAACAAAGCCAGCAGAATCAGCAGGTATTAATTCAGAAACCTAGCTAACCTTCTCAAACGCCAACGACCAAGATCTCTTGGAAAGAATCAGAGGCTGAAACGAAGCCTGAAAAACTTGCTTTGGAACATGCATAGTAGAGCAACGACCCAAAAGGGTATCAAAGGTCCTTTTCCATGCCATCTCCGGCGGCAAAGGAGGGCCGTACACCACATTCAGACGACCAGCAAAAAGATCCTGCTGGGACACTATAGGCTGCGGATATGGCACTATGGCCCAAGCATCAGGGTCAGCAGGCATAGCAGCATTCTGAATGTCATTACCCAATAAAGCTTCAGGGGGCTGTAAGTCATCACCAGGAGCAACCTCCAATAACTCTGTGATGATACATGTTTGTCACAGTAGGTCGCGTTTTTTGTCATGCATGTACATCCATGAAATGACAGAATCAAGATAGTCATACCTGTGCTATCGTAGAAGTGTTCCATGACATTACCAAAATTATCATCACGGAAGTGTGCACTTCCATGACGATAAATCGCGCGTCACAGAAGTGCTTTCGTCAAGGGTGACCGACACGTGGCATCCACCATAACGAAATGCTGCTAAGTTATTGGGTCGGGTTTTGGATCCGATAACCCGTTAACAACCCCGACCAATGGGGATTTTCCACATGTAAAATCATCATTGGCTGGAGGAAACACGTGTCGGCTCATCGTTGGGACATATGTCATCTACTCATTGGACAGAAGGCGCCTATGATACATCGACACGTGGCACGGCCCAACAGAGGCCCATTCTTGTGAAAAGGCCGGCCCGTTTGACTTGGTCAAAAGGTGGCGGGCCGGCCCATGGAAAGCCTGTTAACGGCCTGTTCGCATATAGCCCATTTACAGCCCGCTAACCCAAGGCCCGTTATGCCCTATCCGAATTAGGCCTAGTAGCGTCATCTGGGCCATCCAATATGATTCCAGCCCGTTTTCACCTCTGGCCCATGTATGGCCCATGACGTCTTTCGGCCCATATGAGGCCCTATGTAACTCTTGGCCTATTAACGGCCCATGGTGAAACTGGCCCGTAATGAACAGTGTATCACTTTACACCCATTAACGGCCCGTGGTGAAACTGGCCCGTAATGAACAGTGTATCACTTTATACCCATTAACGGCCCGTTATTCCGTTGGGCCGTTTCCAGCCCATGTTATCTTTCAGCCTTCTCAGAGCCCATTTATTCTTGGGCTCATTTCCAGCATTTGTTTACTTACGGCCCGTTACTGTCATTTTCTACTTGTGGGCCAAATTCAGCCCGTGGTTACAGTCGGCCCGTTTGTGGTCCGTTAATACCTTGGGCCATTTTCATAGCGTCATCAAATACGGCCTATTAACGATGGCCCGTTATGGTCGGCCCATGAGCGGAGGATTCCAACTCTAGCCCGTTTACGGCCATAATGCGGCCTGTTATTGGCCCATGTTTGGCCAATCGATCATATGGCTCGTATAAGGCCCATTGATGGTACGGCCCGTAGAAGGCCCATTGTTTCTACGGCCCGTAGAAGGCCTACTGTTTCTAGGGCCGGTAGAAGGCCCATTGTTTCTACGGCCCGTAGGAGGCCCAGTGTCACTACAGTAAATATTAGCCCATGGTTATTGTGGCCTAGTTTTAAAAAATAGGTTATTGCATCCACTAGAAAACCGCGGAAAAAGAACTGCACTGACTACAAGCAAACAAATAAACAAGACAACAAGGAAATAAATAAGCAAGCAACTTATGCTAGGCTATCACGGCTATTACACATATTACATCCACTGGGCATCAAAGTTCTCCACCAGTGCAAATATAGGGAACAAAGCAGCATATAAACGCCGCAGCAAAACAAGTCCAGAACTGAAACCACTTCAGAAGAGTTCAAGAAACAATATCCTGGGTACCCATAATGCTAGCAAGATGCTTAGCAAGCTTATTAACTTTCTCTTGTTTGGCGCTTAAATCCTCCAGCGCTTGCTGTTGCACAAGAAAGTACGCATCCGAATTCTGCTGGGACTTCCTCAGTCCTTCGGCTTCTTGCCGCAGCACAGCTGACTGATGCCTTTCAGCTTGTAGCTGAGACTGAAGAAGCCGAAGTGATTCAGGCAGCGAGTTCGAAGAGCTTGTGCCAGCGGTACTGGCCAGTAACTCAAAAACTACATCAATGCAGGACTGTGGGGTTTTCTCACTATCTACAAGATCGTTTTTATCACCTTTCTTGGAGACCAATAGGGTTGTCTCACTATCTTGAACCTTATCTGCATTACTTTCTCTACCATTGCATAGTGGGGTGCTCTTCTCCAATATTCTGTTTGCATACTACAAGAGAAACAAGCAGACACATCATAGGTTTAGCTTGTAGTATACGAAACTCATTTTGGTAAACCGGTTCAGTAGTAAGGTGGGCATGATAACAGCATGAAACAAACATATATCTATGTACTATGGTCACTGTATTGTCCATATCATTCTAGTTTATGTTCCCTAATCAAGATAGAGACACAGTTTAACTCATATATTTTTAAGACACAACAGCATAGACATAATATAAGTGTGACAAACTACACAACATTGGCAGCACTTGTAGTGTGCATCACATGAGAACATAATTGTTTATACAACTTAAACTGAAATCAGCATAGAGCAAGAAGTTACAACAGCAATCCAGTTAAAGAAATAGGTTTAAAACATACCTGTTGAGCCATTGGAGTTTCAATTGGATCCTTCAAATTTGAAAGTAGTTGGTATGAGCAAATACAGTGATGCAACAGTAAAGGAGTATGGACCATAGCTACGGAATCTGACCTGAGAACAGTTGCTCTTCTGCTTTAAACGTGGAGTTTGGGTTAGCTGTGGTGGTCTTCATGCTTTGGACACTGCAGTAGCTTTACAAACTACTCATGTGGGGGTACTCTGTGGTGGACATGGTGCTTTGTCAACTATAAGTGGGTTACTATCCACTGGGGTTGCGGTTAGATGGGTTGTAGCTGGTTCTCTGCCCAATGGTGTAAGTGTGCAATCTGGAAGAGTCTTGATTATGTGTGGTGGGGCTAGTTTGTGGGCCAGTACAACCATGGTTCTATCTGCATCGACGGGCAGCACTATCTTTTGTGAAGAACGGGTTTTTTGCTCCCTTAGGTACTGCCATCACCCCCTCCAATTCAAATGGCTGATAAACAACAAAAGAAATTGAACGTACATACATTGTATGATAGACAAATGTGGTAATTCACATATATGTTGTCTGACCAAACAGGACAGCATGACACAATTTCATATATATGATGCCTAACTAAACATGATAGCATGACACAGTTTCAGATATATGATGGATAACTTAACATGATATAATGGCATAATTCAACATATGATGAGTACCTAAACAGGATGACATGACAAAACTATATGATGTCTTTCTAAAATAGGTTGGGATGAAATAATTCACATACATGTTGTTTAAGTATATAGGATGGCATGATATAATTGACATAATTGATTCATATACTAAGCAGCTGGCACTCGCATGTATGATCTCTAAACTAAGCAGACAGAATTCAATATTGTGCATATGATGTCTAAACTAAGCAATGCAAGACACCATATGCATCATATGAGAAATATAAACATTGCAACTTAGAGCATACACCTCAGGTGGGATATAGGACTGGTCATCTGTCTCTGAATCCTCCTCTGAGGAGCTCCCTGTAACCATCGAGATATATGCTTCAACAAGTACCATTGCCTGCTCTGAAGACCTTGTTTTCACTCCAGATTTTTCCATAACCGGCTCAAATGGCTGATACACATGAAGAGTAGTTCAATATACACAGATTGTCGACAAATGGAATACGTAATGAAAAAAAAGATGGCATGAGATAATTCACATATATGATGCGTGGCTCCATGGCGGTGCATAATTCACATATATGATAACTGGCTGAAAAACATGGCATTGCATAATTCACATAACTGATATAGAAATCAAACATGAGGCATTCACACAAAGCATGTCTAATCTAAGCAGATGGAATGGCAATGCAAGACACCATATGCATGATATGAGCAATATAACCTAGCCAAGTTAGAGCATGCACCTCGGGGGGGGGGGATACGACTGGTCATCTCTCTCTGAATCCTCCTCTGAGGAGCTATCTGTAACCAGCAAGAAATCTGCATCGACAGGTAGCACTGACTGCTCAGAAGACCTTGTTTTCACTCCAGATTTTCCCATGACCGACTCAAATGGCTGATGCACAGGAAGAGTAGATGAATGTATAAACATTGTTGACAAATGGAATACATTATGGAAAAAATATGGCACGATACAATTCACATATATGATGACTGGCTAAATAGGATGACATTGCATGATTCACGTATATGATGCCTGGCTAAAGAAGATGGCATTGCATAATTACCATATACTCCCTCCGTTCCTAAATATTTGTCTTTTTAGAGATTTCAAATGGACTAGCACATACGGATGTATATAGACATATTTAGAGTGTAGATTCACTCATTTTGTTCCGTATGTAGTCACTTGTTGAAATCTCTAAAAAGACAAATATTTAGGAATTGTGGGAGTATGATATAGAAACCAAACAGGTGGCATTCACACAAAGCAAATCTAAACTAAGCTGATGACATATAAGATGTATAATGTAAGCAATGCAAGGCGCCATATGCATGATATGACCAACATCAGCATGCCAGGTTAGAGCAAACACCTCAGGTGGTAAACTTGCGTGGTCGGCTCCTTCTGAATCTCCATCTGAACATTTATCTTCCTCTGGAATACAATCTGGAAATGCAGGAGGGGGGGGGGCACTTCGCCCACCATGGAGCGGCGTCTGCATGACATTATATTCGCACGCAACGGTCTTCTCTTTTTCTCTACATGTTCAGTACAATTGTGTACAATATCTGACATGCATAATAAAAAAATAGCTAGATTTTGTAAGGCCTAAGGGGTGCATGCAAAAATCAAGACTGATGGTAGCAAACGAGTGGATGGATCCAAAACTAATGATAGCAGGTAGATTATAGCTTCAGTTTAAAAAGATAGACAATGGATCATCTATTGTTTGTTGCCCACCCAACATGAACCACATAGAAGACCCCAGATGAACCAAATAGTAGACAGATACTATTCGTTGCTGGCTCGATATGAGACCCATGGGCAATTCAAAACTCAAGATTGAATGATAAAGTAGCAGGTAATAATAACTGATGTATAACGTAAGCAAACACGAAAGACTGCGACCTCTCTTTCGGAACTGTGTAGTCCTCGGGTTCATCTGCTCAGTCGATGATGGTAATGCAGTTGGCGTGGCTGCCGACAACGGGGAAGATGATCTGAGGCGGCGGAAGGAAGTTTGCAGGGGGATCTCTGCTGCAGTGAACGCTTCTATTGATGGTGCACCTCAGGTGGGGTGGATGATGGCACGGCAGGAGCAGGACATAACACACAAAGTTTTCTTTGACGCCTATCTGAAAATGAAGTAAATCTGTAAGGGCTCCTTAGAATTGGAGGATTCTATAAACGCAGGGACAGGAAAAACACAGGAATATGATAGGAATGCACGTGCAAAACAGAGCATTTGGAAACATAGGATTTCAGTCAACCTGGGTGTTTGGCTCACATGAATTGGAAGAACAGAGGAATGGAGAAACAAAGTGATGCGACGAGTGTACAACCTCTTTGGCATAGCCTTGTGGACCTCAGCATCATTGGGTTGGACGTGGAGGATGGTGATGATGCTGGTGTGGCTGTCGGAGGTGGGGAAGAAGATCCGAGGCCTCTAGAAATGGCGCCGAGGGTACTGCTCCGCTATGATGGACGGTTCCGTCGTTGGAGCAGCTCCGCTAAGGTGTACGGCGACGAGGCTGAAGCATGAAAAGACAGACAACGTTAATCTGAAGTGGGACCCTAATATCATCTGCAATAGATGATGTAAAATACATCACCAAAAAGTGCTAGATGTAAAACGCATCAGCCACGCCACGGCCGCTCCGACATATGTTGTAAGTACTGTTCACTCTGAACTTAACTGAAGAAAATGAACTTCACAGTCGAAACTGAATTTTACTATCGAAACTGATTGAACTAGAAACAGAGCATTGTAATAGATGTTTAGGGCGTTCGAGCACTAGTAGCAGAGAAGCAGTGATCTAAATCAGCAGACGCTTGAGCAGGGAACACACTAGCAGAGAGCAAGTCGTGCAGTAGCACCGCGAGCGAGTGCTAAAGCAGCAACTCCTGTAGCTACCGGAGGTCGTGCAGCAGCAGCAACAGCGCAAGCGAGAGCAAGAGCAGAGCAGCAGCACGAATGAAAGCAGGAGCAGTGCAGCAGCGCGACCGACAGCAAGAACAGAGCCGCAGCATGAGCGAGAGCCGGAGCAGCTGCAACTAGTGCCGTTGTGGAAGTCGCCACCGAGGAAGCAACGACATGGGGGAGAGACACCGTGGATGATGTGGCCGGCGACGGCGCCGTGGATGGAGACACGCCATGTCTGCTCGGTATCGAGCACCGGCAGCCCCATGAGATCGAATAAAAGATAAAATGCAGCGGTGAGTGCAGAACCTCCTTGGTGGCGCTGAGTTGGCCTCAGCTTCATCTGAGGAATTGGTGAGGGTGCTGCGGTTCTGGTGGTGCAGGTCAAGGTGGCACTGTGGGGATTGAGGTGGTGCGATAGACGAGGCGAACGTCGGGGCAGCTCCTTGGAGGTGGAGGACGGGGCGGCTTATCCAGCGGGACGACGAGATCGACAATGGATCTTCATCTGGTGCGGTGGATGAGGGACGACGAGCTGTTGCGGTGGACGACGTAGTCGGGGAAGAGTCTCTGGCTGGGCGGCGGTCGGGAGGCCGACGGAGGAGCGTGGGGTTTCGCGGGTTTTGGC